>NC_084912.1:1186428-1393928 GCF_949316345.1 Pungitius pungitius | reverse complement strand
AACCAACATGGGACAAAGCACAAAATATATATTAATTATTGGTCCAAAAAAGACGAGTAAATAAAAACGTGTCATTAGTCTTGCTAGCTGCTTTACTGCTGTTATTAGCGAGCTAACGCTAGCTTGCTGGAGGCTCCTTACGTTCCTCAAAGCGGGACAACGTGGTGCTTTGGTGCCGTGTTACGTTGACCTTTTTGAGTTTATTCAATGTGAAATGCTCTCACACCTTGGACGACTTGACTCAGTCTTTTCCTGCGTCATGTGACTCACAACCACTGCCAGCGCTGCTGGCTGCTCTTTCCTCTACGGCGGCTCGGCTCTTATTTTTTATCTTTGTTCAGTGCATCTCCGAGTGACGTAATAATCGCGCGACACAACGAATCGATGATGAAATTTGTTGCCAAAACTTTTAAGAATCGATTTCATTGATTCATTGTTGCAGCCCTGGTGAGGTTTCTTTATAACAAGAGCCGACGAGCGGTTTACAGTCTTTGCAGGAAAATGGCCGACACGGCACCAATAAAAAAAGTAAATTGATCGAAGTGAATCTGTGAATCTAACATAATTTATATTCTCTGGGAAACATAAGGGTCACTTGCAGAGAGGCCGTAGACGCAAACGATGAGGCATTAGTTGCAAATAACATATAAATATTAAGTATTGCACAGTATTGTTCCATCTAAACTAGAGCGGCGCCGTGGCAACAAGAGGCCCGTTGTGTCTCAGTGTTTTCTATATTTCCTCTTTGCAGTGACATCAGCCATCTGACCTCTGAGAAGTAAGCGTGTCCTCGGGTTCAAGTATCGCTCCACATCGGGAAGATCTACACGACCAGCGACCTGAGACCCATCGGCCCAAACAACTAAGGAGAAAGACCAAAGACAAGGAGAGGAGAGGACCCCCCCCCCCCCATGTCATCCTGTCATACAGTCACATGAACATTAGTGCAGCTCGCCTGCAGGCTAGTCAGCCACTTAGGACGCTTTGTGATCGCACACAACACATGACTCACACACACACACACACACACACACACACAATGTCCTTCAAGGGCTTCAGAACGCCAAGACACACACCGTCCCTTCTGCGGTTCCAGGCTCCCTGAGGCCGTACCTGCAGCTCGCTTCACCTGAGAAGTCATCCGACGGGTTTAGAGTCACGACAACAAAACATCAAGCATCATCCCCCTCCACTTTTACATCTTTATGAGTGTAACACACACACACACACACACACGAGGCGGTCATGTGTCTCGGTGGATGGACGGATCACATGCTGCACGCAGGAAGTGGAGCACAAAGGGGGCGATCGGTGTGGCGTGTTATGTTCCCTCCGTGGCCCCCGCACAGCAGAATTAACCATTGTAGGGGTTTCCGGGCTGCCGTGGTTACCGCCAAAATAAATGCCTTTAAATATCTTCTTCAAATGGTTTGCTGGTGATGATTTAAATGAGACCCTGAGGCCGACTGACTCTGGACTCTGTGTCGCTTTGAGGGCCCCACAATTCAACGCCGCGATCCGCGACGGATACCCGTGGTGGACGCCACTCCGGGGGGGGTTTCGTGAAGACCCCGAGGTCAAATTTCTCCATCTACAAATGTCCACCAACCTGAACAAAAAGGTCCATCATGCCCACAGGGTCAATGTGCACAACAATGCTGTCAATCAAATTATTCTGCAAGTAAGGAGTATTTTGATTGCCCATTCGACGCAGAGTAGTAAAGGAACCAGACAATATTCACATGATGCTGGAGATGAATCAAAACAGTTGCTTTTTAACGAAAAAAAAGTAATCGACTGATTGAATATTGTTAAAGAAAAAATAGTGTGTGTGTGTGTAGTTTCATCGGTTGTGACGCATGAAGGTTTAGACAATAACTCGCAGCATATGAGACCCATGCTTGTGTGCAGAATCTTCTCATCGATCCGACTGCACCTCGCTCGCTCTGCAGAAAAGGAAAGCGGCGAGGAGGTCAAACGGAGGCAGAGAGGGAGAGCAGAGCGGCTCCGTCGCTCGGGTGCCCTTCGATGGGGGGGGGGGGGGCGGAGAATTCCATCCATTCGAAAGCAAGTCCATAAACTAAATGTTTACAGGAGCGACTCGGCCTCGGCAGGGTGTGTGTGTGTGTGTATGTGTGTGGTGTGTGTGTGTGGGGGGGAGGGGGGGGGGTGCAGGTGCGAGGAGGGGAGCCAAATGGCCTTCTGTCAAACACACACACACACACACACACATTCCTCTGACTCCGTGCCACTGAATGATGTGAATGAGAAGTCCAACTAAAGTCAAGAGGTGTGTCTTTGTGTGTGCATGTGTGTGCGCAACTGTTGTGCCCACCAGCCCCCCCCCCCCCCCCTCCCCCTCAACACACAGCTCTATGAAATGAAGAAAACACCAAAATATGTGGTAACACTGCAGTCTGTTCCCTCACAGCTGGTTCCCTCCCTCTCTCTCTCTCTCTCTTCAAGGGAAATAAGACAGTGAAAAAGTACATGCCTTATGTTCACGTTGACAACACGTGACCAGCTGCAGCCTCACGCCGGGCCAGTTTTCATGAAGACACGAGCAGGAACACAGTGAACAACGCAAGACTCACACTGGCACATCATTCGAGGGAGGAGGGGGAAAAAAACGAGGACAAACCTTGGATTGTTTCCAAAAGCTTTGCCAACCGACCGAAAGCTGCTTAGCGGGGCGGAGGAAGCGTTTATCTTCATGCATGAGCCTTCACTGCTGGAGGAGCTTCCGAGCTGCTTTCTGCAAGATGACAACTTCTGTTTTTAGGGGGTGTAAACCTGAACTCGGGTCTCGCGGTTTCCGCTCCACTGAGGCTATTTTCCACACACACACACAAGCACGCAAAGGGTAAAACTCAAGCTCAGAAGCAGCGTTTTGCTCCGCGTACCTGTATCAGAACGCAACACTCCGCGGCGGGGTGGCGAGGAGGTGTTGGGGAGGTGTTGAGGAGGTGTGAGGAGCTCTGTGCAGCCAATCCCGGAGACTGCGCGAGAGGACGCGCCCGCTGAGCGGGCTCCACCCAGAGCCGTATGTAGAGCGGGCCGAGCGAAGCGTCACCGGCGCGACGCCGCGAGGGGAAGGACCGTTACTCCTCAGCCGCAGAAACGAGCAATGAAGGAACATGATACCGATGGTGATTTAAAGAAAACGCAGGAACTCTGTTTTTCGTACAGCGGCTAAATGCTAACATTTAGCTAGCTAGTATTCATGAAGTAACGTTGGCTAAGCTAGCCGGTAGGTTAAGCTAGTCATAGTGTTCAAAAATGCATATCTATTTAAACTAGTTTGGATTAAGTTCTTATAATAAACACAGGCCCAACATAAATTCTAAATGATGTCCTAGCTTTTAGAGGCTTTTTGTCTTGGAACAGAGGATTTGTTGTTTACTGTTTAAGTTCTTGGACCTCAGAATGTCGAGGTTGACTGAACCCTGCATATTCACGGCTCTGGGTTCGGCTCGTGCAGCTGTGTCGGCTGGGACTCTCATCCAAGGTTCTAGCAGTGACGCAATGTTTCCAGATGTGGAGCTAGAGAAAGGCCTCTAGTTGAGCCTTAAGAACAACAATTCGTTACCCACTACTTAGTCTTATATGTTTTATTTTTACGGTTTTACAGGATTAGTAGTAGAATTTATATTTACTTATATTTTATATTTTATTATACTTTTATTTTATTCTATTTTTATCTCATTTGCACTATGTTGTCTTTATTGTACTGTCTTCATGCACCTTCCGCCAAGACAATTTCCATGTATGTACAACATACTATGGCAATAAATGTTTCCTGATTCCTGATAATAGGATGAGTTGGTGGACTTTGCTATTTACTTAATTGGTGCATTTGGAGCAGAGTGGCACCAAATATCTTTCTGTAATTCAAGATTAAAAGTAGGATTACAAAACAACAATATTGTAAAAATATTTTATGGTCTGTAATAAAGGCTATGTAATAAATAAATGACAATATGTTCACTTGGAGCTCCTCATACTATTATAATTATATTTATTTGGTTAAAACCATAGTCCAAAGTCACTTACAAGGGAATCAAACCCCTACGTATAATGGGGGAAACATTTTAGAGAATATTTAAGAAGAGGGACTTTAAATAGAATGACCACTTATTCTCTACTTTCGCTTCACAAGCCATGTAATCCCATTAATAGATTTGAAGCAGTGTTACTATTCTTACTAGTGAGAGATCACCCAGCTGCTCAGTGAGTCCAGTCAGGTGGGGGCTGGTAGACGGACTCGTTGGACCACTGTGCTGAGGGCTCATTGTGCCAGCCGGGCCTCCTCGGATCAAATGGACATCAGCTTCTCATCATCAGCCGCCTACATCGGATGTGAAGGAAAAGAGGGAGGACGCCTCCTGGTGGGTGAACGTGGACTTGGAGATGAGATGTTTTATTGCGTTGAGAGTTCGGCCCGTGATCGCTGCTTTTAAACTAAACCACTTCCTATTTCACAACACTCACAGCACCGCCCCTACACGGCCTCAGAATAAACACTGAGTTAAGTCCTTTTGGACTGAACTAAATTTAACTTTAAATCAGATTAAATTGGATTTCATAAAGACAGCTTGTGACCTGTGTGTATAGATGAATAAAAACGGATTTGTGTTCATGTATGCATGCATATACACATATTTTTAAGCTCAGTGGTATGAGACGCCTCCTTAACCACCATCGCCTAGTCCGCCGAAGGACGACTCTAAAAAGGTTAAATCAACAAAGAAAGAAAACACGAGAAAATGTAATTGTTTAATACATATTTCCATCTTTAATTAAATGCCAAAAGCATTATTAATATATACAGTTTTGGGATAGTCCCAAAAATGCTGAATTACATATGTTAGAATAATAGAGTAAAGAACCTAAAATATGAATTACTGTGAGTGACCTGACAGGCAGTTTCATATTTTTTTTATACACTGATGTAGAAAGTCCAGGTGAAAGAAAAATAACTATTTAAACCCAAATATTCTGCATAACAATAAATTGCTTTTTAATACTCTTCTGGTGCAGAGATGTTTTTCTGCATTTGTCTCCACCGTTTGCAGCTGTCCACACCTGGACACAGCTGGACTGATGATGGAGGATGTGTGTGGAGCCAAATCCAGGCCAAAAGTTTGAATCATTTGAAAGACAAACCTGAAAGTTTATGTTTTGTTCTTGAACATTGAAACATAAAACAAGGTATTGAAAAACAAAAAAAAGTGAACGAAAAGTATTTTGGGGTTGAATTTAAGTTTTTTTTTTGGATACAATATTTTTTTCATTTTTCACTTTTATAATTTTTTTCCATATTCTCTGTATTATATTTTTCGGTTTCCATATTTTATATTTTCAGATTTAAATCTTATATTTTCAAGTTTGAAATATTTTTCTCACTTTCAGATCTTTTTTTTTTCCACATTCAGACTTTTGACCCTGAAGTGGCGTAAGGGGCGGGGCATCATCTGAGAGGGGCGAATAAACATGAGTGACAGCTTGCCTGTGAGACACAAGCTGTTGAACCGAGAAAGTCTGAATGTGTCCTCAGACTTATTCGTTGAGCTGTCACTCATGTTTACACGCCCCTCTCACAGTTGATGCCCCGCCCCCTTCGCCACATCGGGGTTAAAAGTCTGAATCTGAAAAAAAAAGATTTGAAAGTTAAAAAAAAGATCTGTAACTTGAAAATATAAGATTTAAATTGAAAATATAAAATGTACAACCGAAAAAGATAATACTGCAAATATGAAAAAAAAGTATAAAAGTGAAGAATGAAAAATATTTTACTGAGCTAAAACTATATTCAACCTCAAAAAACTTTTCGTATTTTCATTTGGAATACATTGCTGCATACTTAAACTTAAACTTTGAGGTTGACATTTGTTTTTCAAATGATTACAACCGTGGACCTGGATTTGTCTCTGTAGATGTGCAGGTGGAAGGAGAGCTTGGTGCAACCTTCTCACCGGTCAAAGACAAGAGTCAAACATCATTGGCCGACCGACGGCTCAGAGCAGCAAAGACGACAGAGCTGATTGGCCGCTCAGATGGTCTTGGTGGGGGTCAGGCACTGGTTGACCACCTCCAGCAGCGAGGAGTTCTCCAGAGCCGCCGCGACTCTCTCTTTGTCCGCCAGCTGTTTGTTTACTGCACAACGCAAGACAAACAGCGTAAGGAAGGCCGCTCGAAATGAGAACGTAACATCCCCCATCATGCATTCTGCTTCTGCATCTACCTGCTTCCTCTGAGGCGTGAGTCCCGGGAGTGATGTGGACATCGATCTGAGAAGGACAAACTCATTCATCTCACATTGTGGGTTTATATTAAGTAATTAAATATGCATCATTAGAACACACACACACACACATACTTTGAACCGGTCTGGCAGGGAGCGTAGCAGCTTGACTTTGATTGACAGACCAATGAGTGTTGCCATGCTGCAATGGGGGATTGTGGGCGTGAACTCGATGCCCACGACGCTCTCTGCGTCATTCACCTGAGGAAACACGAAGCGACGTCATTAACGAACACCACTCAGAATCATGTCGGACATTGAGGTAAAATGTACTTTGGCTTGTTATGAATAACTGCAGGGGGGGGGGGGGGGGGACAAACTAGAGGGTTGGTACCTGCACGCGGACCTGCTCCACCACGTTGAGCTCCTCCAGGGACAGAGGATGCTCCGGGTCGTTGATGGCTCTGATCAGATGTGACTTCAGTTAAAGAATTTAAGGCAACACAACCTGTGTGCGCATGTGCAGCACTCCCGAGTAGTCTGTATGTTATTATTATTAATATGACAACGATTACAATGCTGTTTTCTACAAACGTACAAGGTTAATGAGAACACAATACAATAGTTATATAAATATATATTCTTGATTGCATAAGTAGCTATATTTGTTTTAGCATTAATTCAAGTACCTGACTAATGCTTTACGATAAAATAAGTTGCGCTCTATGTTTAAAAAGGCAGCTTAACGAGCACAAACGTCCCCTGACGGGGGGTCAAACGCGGGGTGAAGTAATGTGACTAACTTAGATAGTTAGCATAGCAACCGTTAGCTTAGGCTAAAACCGGATATCGAATATTTCCCTATCGTCGATGGGGTCGTGCACGTCCTCGTCCTCGTCGTTTGACGTCAGCAGCCTGTCGCCGGACCGCTGGAAGATCACCGGGTTGGCGTTCTCTAAACGGGACATGTTGATTCCGTCCACGTCAATCAAAAGATGTGCGCAGTTAGCGCAGCTATGCTAGCGCCAGTGTTTGATGAGACAACGGAAAGCGACGAGGCCCAAAAAAGCGAAAGAGAAAGTCTTAAAGGGACAGCGCACCCCTCACGTCCTTCAGCGTGTGACTTCCTGTTTGTCCTGCAGATGGCGGAAACTACCCGCTCAAGTCCAAAACGCCTCCAAGTCAGATGTTCAAAATGATGGATTCACAGGTAAAGGCCACAACACTGTGATTCATTGAGCTACCTTAACATCATGGAACTTTGTAATTAAAATGTTCAGTTGGTTTCTATCAAGAACTTTTAACTCTGTGCTTGCAAGCCGCAAATTACGACTAATTTGTGCAATCATCCATTCAATGGTTTATTTAATGTTATATATATATATATATATATATATATATATATATATATATAATGATTTAGCATATAAACTGGAAAATGGGTTTGTCGCATCTACTTTCAGTTTTTCCCAAAAGACCATTCATTTATCTCTCTGGGAAGCATCAGCAGAAGTTGGTGTCCACAAATAGAATTGTCAAACACACTATAACTGTACGCACTAATAAAGAGCCTGATAAGATCTGAACACGATATAAGTACAGCTGTAAATTGTCAGTTTTTTTTTATAGGAGATCGATCTAAAGAAATAACCTTTGGGCAAAAAAATGATTACATCCTTTACATGTGTACTTCCTCCACCGTGTGGGTTTCATCAAGACCGAATCTTAATGAGCTGCTTAAGTCAGTTTGAATGCAGGAGAAGGGTCGATATGAGAAACTCGATCGCAACACGTTCACCTTTTGAAATAAGTTTGCATGCAGTATAATGAGGCTGCATGTGGCTGCTGACGCCTACGTGACACTTGTAATATAAATGTCACGCAGAAGGGCAGCAGCAGAGGGAAAGGGCAAAACACTTTTCTAATTGCTGTAATTTGGACAAGCAACTTGAAGATTTTTCAATCCCACCTTTGAGAAGGAATACTCTTGCACGACAGAAGCCTCTGAGGACACAAGTACGGGAGCCCTGAGGCTCAAAGCGAGCTGGTGTTGGGGCTGATTTGGAGCCCCGATGTGCACTTGGAGTTACACAACTGCAGAATTGGATTCCTTAAGAACAAGAAAACCTGATGAAAACAAGCCTTCCATTATTTCCCACGTGCGGCGTGCGAACCCGAGCGCTGTCTCTGTGACCTCACGCCTCCTGCTGCCACACTCCTCTATAACTTATCTTTAATATTTACATATGATACCTATATTTGCCCTCTCCTCCCTTTGCATTGCAACTGCTGCACAGCAATTTCTCTCGGTATAAATAAAGTTGTTTTTTTTTCATCTCATCAAAACGTGGAGAGGAACCTCTGTTTGTTGCCGAAACCTCGTCAGACTGCAGCCAGCTGGGTTCCCAGATCCCACAACACTGAACGCTTCCATTCTGAAATCTGTGGATCTGTGACGTCTAACCGCAAAGGCCTTTTTTTAACCTGGACGCCTCGGCGACGTGAATAACTATCACGAATCTTTCTATTTTACATTCCAGAAGTGTCTTCATTGTTTCATGTTAATATGCTTACCTCAGAAACAGTGCAACAAGCGATGAGAGACGGCAGAGGATGACTTTCATAAACAGATTAGCCGGAGGACAAGTTTTGGGTTCAATCATTATTGAGAAGAAGTCACAGTGCCGTTAAATTGCAAAATCTGAGGAGGTTTGTTAGATAAAAGGATCTCACTTTTGGACTAATGTTGGAGCTTAAAGCTTTACGCGTAGCATCATCAGGCTCGACCTTAGGTTTGAGGAAAGGTTGTTAAAAATATGAACGTTATGTGAAAGTACACAAACAACGTAACATAAAAATGGAAAACACGTTACAAACAGCTGTGATTTAAACACAGGTCTCCTGGTTGAAGGTCCTGTTTGTTCCAGTCCCACTTTGTTCAAAGCTCAATGTTGTAACAACTTATAATGACACACAAAAAGCAAGCGTGCCGACGTTGTTGCATGCAAAATCACGTGTAAATTGTGGAGTATTTTGTTTACTCGGCCCACTCTCCTCCCGGAAAAAAGGTCAGGAGAGCTGATGAGACGCTTCCAGTTCATTGAGAAAGAAAACGAGCTTCACTTCAGCCACGCTGAGATGAACCCAACTTCAGTTCAGAAGGAACCACGCTTTGGAAAGCGAGACACTTCCAGCCAGTTGAGGTTTATTTATACATCAAGTTCAGCTCTTCAGTGTCCAGAGATACAGCCGCAAACCAGAGAGAGAGATCCAAACACAAGCCCAAACCCGCAGCTCCACCAGCTAAATGCTGCCTCTTACTTTGTTCCTTATTTAACAGACTCTCGCCCACAGCTCCACCATCAGTGCAATGGCCATTGAAGATGAGGGAGGGAGGGGGGGGGGGGGCACACAATAGCTCCCTGATGGCAACATGGAATAGTTTATTGCCACCTCGGCTCTCTGGTGGTGGCAACGCTATCCAACAATCACACACACACACACGCTTACACACACACACGCACACACACACACACACGCAGTGTTCACTTGTGCTGTTGTCAACTAGCACCTCATCGTGCACTGAAGATCATTTCAGAGATTTTGCCTCCTATTTTAACAATTTAATCTGTACTACCAAGGAGCTTTCATGTTGTGTTGGTTCTGGCGCCCCCTGTGGGCTGAAGCGGTAGTGTCTCTAGTGAGACGTAGAAGCTCTGCTCCTGGAGGAGGAGGACGAGGAGGAGAACCCTGCTTTTGTAACTACTCCTGGTTTCATAACCAGTGGAAAAATTCTCACACTCATTTCAATGATTTTTTTTTATTTTTATCATGTTGAGATCACTAAGCAATCAGTTTCCAACGATCCAAGGGTAATTTACCAGAGCTCCCCGATATAAAACATATGCTCGACACGTAACTAAACCAAAGCTTCTCTGTGTGGTCAGTTCAGCCAAGTCCAGAAATCTATGATGGCTCATTAAATTCTCAGCACAATCTTCAGCGCTGGCTGGTATCACGGCTTTGAAGCTGCGAGGGGGCTGAACCCCTCGCAGGTCGTATTTTCCAGACGTTACTGTTTGAGTTAATGCTCCAAATCCACGCCGGCCAGAGCGGAGGGCGAGGCGCCTTTTGCGTTCCAGATGGTTGAGAGACAGACTTTCCACCATTGGCTTTGTTCCCTCGTGTTTTTCTCTGACTGACCGTAAACATTTCGACTACATGTGTGGGAGGAAAAGATAGCACATCGCTTCTTATTCTTATTCTTCCTGCTTCTCATCTCTTTTGGGCTGCAGTTACATTTCAGAGGCTTTTACTGTGGTTGGACCTTTGATTTCTCGCTGCAGGGCCTTTCACTTAATCTTATATTGTATAAGCAGCCCGGTGCTGGAAATACTTCTGAAAAAAGACATTTGAACATCAGAAGGCGGTCAGATCTTCCCGTGTGAGGCCCTGCTGGTGAAAGCATTGAACATTTAGCCTTTAAAGCCACAAGGTGTCGAATGGTCATGTGACTGTAGCATCTTTCAGAAATCTTCCCGCATTTTTTAGTTAGCAGAAAATACAAAAAGCCTCATTTTCACTTAAAAGGCCGTTTGCATAAGTGTCTGGTTGGGTTTGTTTTGTGTGTCCTGAGGTGGTTTAGTGCCTCTTGGTACTCATTTGGAGATGTTTCGTTGTTACTTTGCATCAGTGTGTCGTTCCTTTGAATCTCTTTTGGTCATGTTGTGTCTCGTTGAAGTCTCTTTGCTGTCACTTGGTGCCTCTTTGAGGTTGTTTTGCCCCTTTTCATCATCACTGTGAGTTTCTCTCTGTTGTGACATTTTGCAGGGATCCCGACACATCACAGCGCCATTGTGAAATTACAAAGATAAAGAAAAAATATTAAGAAAATAAAAACAGACACTTTTTGATTATAAAAAACACTCCGCTGCCTGTGAGCCTCAGGACGGCTTCCTGTTTGTTTGGAAGAGGATGATGAATGTTCCAGACATGTCGGTTAACAGAGCTAACCTCTTTCTTTTATCACATGATGAGCTCGATGACATATTCCAGCAAGTGTTCTTATCTCTCCATTCCACAGAAACCACACTGGCCCAGGTGACGAATGATCTCTCGGTTATTGATGACTCGCGGCCCTCCTGCCATTCCCTATGACCTCAGCCTGTTATCACACAGTTTACACACTTTTACACTTACAGGGAACCACACGAGTGGACTCTAGTGAAGTGGACTGCAGTGAAGTGGACTGCAGTGAAGTGGACTGTAGTGAAGTGGACTGCAGTGAAGTGGACTGTAGTGAAGTGGACTGCAGTGAAGTGGACTGTAGTGAAGTGGACTGCAGTGAAGTGGACTACAGTGAAATGGACTGTAGTGAAGTGGACTGCAGTGAAGTAGACTGCAGTGAAGTGGACTGTAGTGAAGTGCACTGTAGTGAAGTGGACTGCAGTGAAGTGGACTGCAGTGAAGTGGACTACAGTGAAATGGACTGTAGTGAAGTGGACTGCAGTGAAGTAGACTGCAGTGAAGTGGACTGTAGTGAAGTGGACTGCAGTGAAGTGGACTGCAGTGAAGTGGACTGTAGTGAAGTGGACTGCAGTGAAGTGGACTGCAGTGAAGTGGACTGTAGTGAAGTGGACTGCAGTGAAGTGCACTGTAGTGAAGTGGGCTGCAGTGAAGTGGACTGCAGTGAAGTGGACTGTAGTGAAGTGGACTGCAGTGAAGTGGACTGTAGTGAAGTGGACTGCAGTGAAGTGGACTGCAGTGAAGTGGACTGTAGTGAAGTGGACTGCAGTGAAGTGGACTGCAGTGAAGTGGACTGCAGTGAAGTGGACTGTAGTGAAGTGGACTGCAGTGAAGTGGACTGCAGTGAAGTGGACTGCAGTGAAGTGGGCTGCAGTGAAGTGGACTGCAGTGAAGTGGACTGTAGTGAAGTGGACTGCAGTGAAGTGGACTGCAGTGAAGTGGACTGCAGTGAAGTGGACTGTAGTGAAGTGGACTGTAGTGAAGTGGACTGCAGTGAAGTGGACTGCAGTGAAGTGGACTGCAGTGAAGTGGACTGCAGTGAAGTGGACTGTAGTGAAGTGCACTGTAGTGAAGTGGACTGTAGTGAAGTGGACTGCAGTGAAGTGGACTGCAGTGAAGTGGACTGTAGTGAAGTGCACTGTAGTGAAGTGCACTGTAGTGAAGTGGACTGCAGTGAAGTGGACTGTAGTGAAGTGCACTGTAGTGAAGTGGACTGCAGTGAAGTGGACTGCAGTGAAGTGCACTGCAGTGAAGTGGACTGCAGTGAAGTGAAGTCCGATGGTTGTAGAAGAAGTGAAAGCGTTTCTATTGGTCCCCTCAGCAGCGGAGCGTCACAGGAGCAAAAGGTAAATGTTGTGGTTCTAACGGCTCGGTAACGAGCAGCAGCTGCGTCGCTCTCCGGCCAAAACGTCCCCTCCGTCATTAGAGCGCATTGAGTCTCCGCTGACCTTTGGCTGTAATTATGGTCTGTCAGCGCCGCTCTCAGTCTGATTCATGTTCGGCTTCAGTGACTCAACGCAGGAAAGAGACGTCCAGAGCAACAGCGTTTTAATCATATATATATATATATATATATATATATATATAAATATATATTTATATATATATATATGTATATGTATAGAGAGAGAGCGCACTGTTTAACCAACCTCCACTAAGGGGGTCTATTAATTATGAGAAGACTACAAACTATTATTTTAATGCTGTTTAGTGTGTTGACTAAATTCAACATCTACTCCGTTCAATGCAACGTGGAAACGTTTCCTTTCCTCCAACCTTTGAACCGAATATCTCTTTTGGATGTAATTTATCAGAATGAGGTCTTCAGTTGTATTAACTTAACTTGTATTTACAAAGCCAATCTTCTAAAGTTGCCCTTATTGTGTGACTTGTAGTTGAAATGAAGCCTGTGATGCACAATGTTCAATTTCACGGATTGATGGAACCAGTACTTGAAGAAATAGTTTTCTCTGTGTGCTCATTTTTTAAACCAAATGAAATACAGACACTTCAGATATATATACAAAGCCTTTTAATGCCAACTTTGGACTTTTCAAAGCAAAACTTGTATGAAAAGGTGTTGACCTTAAACCTTGAGTCCATGCTGTAAATGAATATTTGTCTGTTAACTCTTGACCGTCTTCCTTTTAGTAAGTACTGCAGGATCCGAGCAGCTACTGCGTCCTCTGATTCAGAATAGCAGAGGTGTGGACTCGAGTCATGTGACTTGGACTCGAGTCAGACTCGAGTCATGAATTTGATGACTTGAGACTCGACTCGACAAAACGTACAAAGACTTGCAACTCGACTTGGACTTGAACACCGATGACTCGTGACTTGACTTGGACTCGAGCCTTTTGACTCGAGAAGACTTGCTACTTCCCATGAAAACTGGGGGAAACATTTTCACACCACCCCGCCGCTCTGTTTATCTGCATCTGTCAAAAAAGTGTGCGCCGCCTGTATGCAGAGAGCGCGCGCTGCCTGCACGACATCCAATCACTGCAGTCCATTTGACCGTATCAACGAGACAGCTCGTTCATGGTTACAAAAATCGGGATTTTTGAACCCGGATTCAGACTCCGATGGAAATCCTCGCCAACATTATGTCAACGTCCGTTTTAAAGTAGTGTAATGAGCTGAGTTAAAGTTATTAGTTAATCAGTTATGCAGATGTTTCATGTGTTCACGTTATGCTCTGTTACCAGCTGTAGTTACGCGAGACAACCCGAGTTTTGGGGGGCCGTGTATGCGGAAGTGTTCGTTCGGCGTGGTGACGGCCAACAGTGACCGAAGTTGAGTTGTTTTATATAAATAAATGCAGCGGAGTTGCAAGCCAGTTATCGCCTCCTTATTTACGCTGCAGCATTGGGGTGAGCGTTACAGTACTATAACACAGTCACAGTCGATCCACCATTACCCTTCCCTTCGTAGTCTAGGTCTGTGAGGCAGCGCACCATCACCCAGGGTTCCCCGTCCCCACTATAATAAAAGGACTCGAAATGACTTGAAACTAAAATGGTACGACTTGTGGCTCGACTTGAGACTTGCTGGCTTTGACTTGTGACTCGACTTGGGACTTGCTTCGTCTTTGACTCGACTTGACTCGGGACTCGAGGGCAACGACTTGAGACTTGCTTGTGACTTGCCTAACAGTGACTTGTTCCCACCTCTGCAGAATAGTCATAAAATGCAATGTAATTGATTTTGTGTACATTTGCAATTTGGCTCAGCACGAAAAAACAATGCAAATGCATCAACGGGAGCAGCTCGTAGCGCAGTGTCCAGTATTGACAACTTGAGCCACGGAGGACGCACACAAGATGGATGGAGCCAACCAACATCAGAGTGATTAATGATCCACGTTCCAGAGCCGCTTGTTTGATTAAAGCAAACCTTTGTGACAGTTTTCCTGAAGCGAACAGATCGCTTTTGTCGCCTCAAAATAAAAGAAAAGAAATGAACTAGTTAAACCGGAGCAGACAATTGTTCACGATGTCACAGGTTCCTTTGGAGATCTGGTGTTCTGATCGCCCCCTCAACCAGCAACAGGTGGGTTCATCTATTGATTCTCAGTCATCAATGTACAGACTCAATAGAACAGTAAAGAACTGGAAGGGTGTTTTCACTGTAAGGAACAAAACACACTGTAAGCTTCTGTATTCAGGAAACGTCCCCATCAGCGGTCGTCTACATGTTAGCGTCTCCTATGTCCACTTCTCCTCAGCGGCCTGGTTCTGTGGTTGGAGGGGGGGAAGAAGAGCTCTTTGGACCTCCCCTCCCCCTCCCCCCCGTGTCATTCAACGTTGTGAACAGAGCTCTGAACCTCTTCACATATCAATTGTCTCGGTGCAAAGGGGCCATTTGACTCGGGGAATGCCATGTTCCTCAGTTAATGAGATTTTTCTAGAAAGGCCAATCTGCTGTTTGACTGGCAGCTCTTCCCCCTTTTTAAATTGATCATTTAGCGATACATCAGACACCCCCCCCCCCCCCCCCCACCAGCTGAACCAGAGGGCAACACTCCAACTCCACACCATTAAGTCTATTACTGGAACGAAGGTTATTCATTTCACACTAAGGCAAAGAGCTGCAATCAGGAGAGCAGGAGGAGGCTTACGAAGAGGCACATGTGCATCTTATTACCTGGAGTGAGCGCCACAAAGGACTCACACAGCAGATAAGAGCAGGGTTACTCATTAGAGGAGAGACCCAACCGGGACGCAACGCAAAACCAAGAAATGGCTTCATTTGACTTTTATTTTGTCTTCAGCTTTGATTCAGGTGAAATACGGTGAGCATGGATCACTATCGTGTTTAATATTAAACACTATATAGGGTAGAAACCTGACTGAATGTGGTCAAACTTTACAGGTTTGACAACATTCAAATCATTGATATCACCAAAACCAACTGAAACGATCTGATCGGAGAAAACACGGCTTTACGAGCCAATATCAAATGTTAGAGTTTATTCGAATTATCATAATGATATTTTCCAAAAAATAAGCACAGGTTAAATACATTATTAAATCATTATTCCTTTTTTGAGTACCTAAATGTTTCATAACTAAGTTTGATGTGCTGTCAGTAATTCTCAAGGTGCCCCTTTGCCAGAAAAAAGATTTCATTTTAATTTTTCAAAGGAAACAAAAAGGCAAAAAAAAACGAAAACTCGATTAAATACAAACCAATTTCAGCTAATCCGTATGGGACGGAATTAATAACACAAACCTCCACAGCACCTGCCGTGTGTGTGTGTGTGTGTGTGTGTTTTGACTCATTTTATCCACTTCCTGTGACCTACGGGGTCATAACTTCCTTCTCTTTGGACATTTTATGCCTGGAAGCTTTTGAACGTCTCAGTGTTCAATCTTCTCCGTAACCAAAGACTGTGATTGGACAACGCAGTGTTTTTTTTCTTTTCTTTCCTCCTCTTCACTAATCGGATGAAGTGCCAACGCGACCCAACCTGGCAACCGCAGCCCCCAGGATCCGAGCGCCGCCAATCACCCGCGCCAATCACGGGCAAGGTGAGATCAATCAGGCGGGAAGAATCAATGTTAGCGGCTCCGAGGACTGAAGTCAAGCTGTTTCAGAGCAGATTAGTTTGGGGCTGATTAGCGGCGTTCTGCTTTGCCACACTGCTGCCGACAGGCCGACGCCTCCTGGGGGGGTAGAGCTCCTCTCCTCTCCTCTCCTCTCCTTTCCTTTCCTTTCCTTTCCTTTCCTTTCCTTTCCTTTCCTTTCCTTTCCTCTCCTCTCCTTTCTTCAAGTACTTCCAATGAAACGGAATAACCGCGAGGACAACAAAGCCGGACCAATGGAGGATTTCGAGGATGTTGTGTGCACAAAAGGTGCAGAAAAAACTAATGCTGATGTCGCCCCCCCCCCTTATCCGCCCGGCCTGAAGGGGGGGGGGGGGGCTCAACACCACTAGCACGCGGCCAAAAAACAACGCTGTGAACTCTCTGCTTCCTCGTGACTCATTTCAGAGGCTGTTTGAGGGTAGTTTCTTCCTCCCCCATTGAAGAAGAGGAGTGGAGCTCCTCACTCAGGAATCTGAGTACATTTCAGCTCCGTTCTGCGTCGTCGGCCATCAACGTGATTACACTAATTTGGCTTGTTAACGAGAGCAAACGAGCTCATGCATCACCTCGCTAAAAACACAGATTTTTCATTTGCCTTTTCCTCGCCTGAGGACACATCTCAGAGCATCGTAGGTTGGCAGCGCCTCCGTGAACCGGTTTAACCCGGATTGACCCGGCTCGACCTGCTGCTCAGTCATTATAGAAACGCATGCTGCGCAGCCCGCATGGTCCAAAAAGAGAGAAACCCAAGAGGGATCGCAGACGGAATTACACGAAAAGTCATCTAAATGGATGATCTAGACATCTACATCCTCATCTTTAAATATGCATGAGTCTCAACAACAAGAGGTACAACATCCAACAAATTGTGGTTTCACAATGTGCATCACAAGGCCTTCACATAAACATCACATCAGACGAGTTCTTCTTTAAGCTTCAGCACAGTCCGCTTTTATGAGGAAATGACTCTACTTCTGTGTAGTGACCAGCAGGGGGCGACTCCTCTGCTCCCATAGACGTCTATGAGGAAATGACTCTACTTCTGTGTAGTGACCAGCAGGGGGCGACTCCTCTGCTCCCATAGACGTCTATGAGGAAATGACTCTACTTCTGTGTAGTGACCAGCAGGGGGCGACTCCTCTGCTCCCATAGACGTCTATGAGGAAATGACTCTACTTCTGTGTAGTGACCAGCAGGGGGAGACTCCTCTGCTCCCATAGACGTCTATGAGGAAATGACTCTACTTCTGTGTAGTGACCAGCAGGGGGAGACTCCTCTGCTCTTATAGACGTCTATGAGGAAATGACTCTACTTCTGTGTAGTGACCAGCAGGGGGCGACTCCTCTGCGGGGCGGGGCCACACTGTGATTGACAGCACTCTATGAGTCGTCTGTGTTGTCATGTTACAAGTCAAACCATTTAATGTCATTTTTACAGTTAATAAAAACAATTTCAACAATTTGGTCGCAAAAATGTCGTATTCTCATTGACGTTTCATTAAATGACGTTCAATGATTTTTACACTCTAGATTTTCTCCCATTTTCTGACCTTCTGTCCACACACTCCAATCAGGTGGACTTTCAGGGAGTTAAACACGAGGTTCTTTTTACACAAAGCGCCGTGTTAATGAGGGGGATGATTTCTCTCTGATGATGTGTGACTCCGCCACTGATCAAAGAGAATTTATAAAGAAGGTTTATTTTTTTGTCAAAGCAGAAATTGCTAAATGTGCCGTTTTAACACCAATATACTGTCATTGTCAAATGGGTTGTGATAAATTGGTGCAATTACTGTAAAAAAAACATGCGTTGGGATGTTTTTGTAAATGTCAATGTTTTTGGATGACTTAAAAACTGTTTCTGATCTTGTAGATAAATCTAAAATTTAGTCTGGTAAATTCTCTATAATTTAATATTTTATTTATTTTCACCTCAACATTATATGTCATAAAATACAAATAAAAGATTTTTTCTATTCACATATGGTAACGTTCCTTTTTTAACGTGCCACACAGCAAATGTGTTCTCTTTGAGAACCTGTTTCAACAGAAGAAAAAAGAAAGCAGCATTAATATTTGAAATGCTCCACTGGAAGGAGGCCGTCTGGTTCTCCTGTAAAACAAGGTCTCTCTCTGGATGAGAACACGGTGTGAAGTTCACCTCACACGGCTCCATCTTTACCACAATAGTTTTAAGCAACATTTTAACATTTTGGGGGAAAACACTGATCAGCGTGCAGCGTTAATTCCACTTCGAAAAGCTAAATGAAAGCAGCAGCAGATTAGCTTAGCTTAGCTTCACATAGAGACTGAATGAAGGGAGACTTCAGGGCTAAAGCGGTTAAAATAAATCCACGTCCACACATCACAAGTCGGTTGTGTAATAAGATTCTTTATCTTCATTTCTTTGTCTGGAAGAAGTTGCAAAGCATTCAGAGAAAGTCCAACGAGTTTGTGTTGAGAGAAACATTCACTATGTTGCCTTTGGACTTAATCACTAATCCATCTCTACTATGTCCTCAAAATAATAACAAAATGAATGAATGTTTTCCACAATTGTTCCATGATCTACATGTTTGTTTTATAGTTCATTTCTGTCTCACGTTAGGAAGCATTTCTCAGGATCTCTTCAAGGTGCTTGGTGCTTATTCTGATCTGTAATATAGCTGCAAACTGCTAGTATATATGAAAAGATATATTTAGGAATGTCTACCTGGGAACAAGAGGAATAGATTATGCAATAAATGCTCCAAGGTGACATTAGCAAAACAGAAACAATAAAACAACGCATAATATGGACAATGACACAAAAGGGAAACAAACCAACAACCTCTGATTCTTTGTGACCACAAAGAGCCGAACAGAGGCACTGGAGGGGATCTGATGTGTTACAGTGAATAAGTGCACAAACCCAAATGTGTCACCCTCTTGATCCACAAACCGGGCACCTGGCTCCCAGCCGCCAGAACACGGACCCGGCGAGCCCTTCTCAGCGCTGCACATTTAATGGAACAGACCATAAAATATTGAATGTAATGATGAAACCGAGGCAGCACTCTGTGGGCACATTTACATACTGCTAAATCTGGAATTTTGATAAGCCGTCATCAGGCTGTGCCTTTCTCTCCCTTCCGTCCTCTCAGCAGCACCCGGCTGTTTGTTATGAATAATTCTACCCGTATTTCTTTTCAATGGGATGAAATAACAAAAAAAAAAAAACCTTTGCCGCCATCAGACAAATAACTTTTTATTCACACAGAGCCACACTGGACCCTAAAAACGAACTAATGGCAGAAAATGATGCTGTTGTTCTGCCTCCAAGACAGAGAACACAATGGTTGAGGAGCATTTTCAAGAGGAATGTGTCCTGCACAAGCTGAACCGCAGGAGAGGAGCTAGATGGAGACTTCCACTGATGGACGAGAGGAACTTTCCCTTTGGACACTTTCAGGTGAAGTTGCTTCTCAGGGTTGGGATCTAAAAAAAAGGAGATATAGTCAATGTTGACGTTTTTTCAGACTGATAAAAAGAGAAAAACACCTGTAACTTTTAGATTTAATGATATTTCAATGATTGTAACTACTGCGCAGGCTAAAGAGCGAATCTATGAACCAGGAAGTACAGAAACCACAAGACCCCGTCTCACTGACACGTGACGTCACGTGAGCCGAGGGTTCGTTGGCCTGAATAAGAGAAGCAGATGCAGCTTTCGTATCGTCGTGTCGTGTGTTAGGAAACATCTGGAGCCAACACAGATTCTTGTAAATGTTCCATGTGGGGTCTTTCTCAACTCGTGGTATTCAAACAACATCTGGACGCTCTGGCCTCAGCCGCACACCCCTCCTCTGTCTACCACTCCACATCTGCATTTCAATGTTATTTACTAAAGAACCCCCCCCCACCCGCCCCTAAAAATAAAATCACAAATTCCCAGCTGCTGTTGTGTTGTTTTGAGCAGTTTGAACAGTTGGCTCATACCCCCCCCCCCCCCCCCCCCCCCCTCACACTTAAGAGTGAGACAGCTGGAGGACGGAGGGAGAGGATCAGCATCGACACAGCGAGCCTACGGAGGACCAGCAGGAGAGGATCAGCCTCCTTCGTAGTTTCTCCCCCCGACACCTCGACGGTCATCAAGTCATCGATTAAAGCTGCTCCCAACAAAAAGCAGTTCATCCATGTAGTTGTATACATGTATCTATTTGGTGACCTTTTCTGCAGTTGGTTTCCACAAAACTTTACTCACTTCATTAAGCACTCTTATTTTATATATATATATAAATGGGTGTTTTGACATGACTCCCTTTGAGTAGATGCAGCAGCAGTTGAATGCTGCTCTTCTCTTCACAGCTGGACTTTGTCGGCCATATTTCACGCTACAAAGTGTGTTCACCTCCATTTCATCGTCCTCTAATGGCTGCTGCGACTGCCGATTTGGTTTGAAGCAGGTGTGTGTGTGCGTGTGTGTGTGTGTGTGTGTGTGTGTGTGCGTGTGTGTGAACGAGGAACTGATGACAGGTAAACTTCACAATCACGGAGTCCTTTGAACAAACAAAAGCGGTTAAATCTGGACACAAACCGAGAGCAGTAATTTCTGTTTCTGAAATGTAATCAAAGCTGTTGGATGAGCTTTGATTGTGTCGAGCAGCGACGCGGCCTCTTGTTCCCACATTTAGAAACAGAATAGCAAATGGTGGCGTGGAGCAACCGCCCTGTGAAACTAAAAAGCCTTTGAAGAACATTTAGAAGCTTCTTCTAAATGCTTCACTCTTCAGTGATGGAACGATGAGGCAACAAAGCTCATTTAAAGATGAACGCCTCTCTTTCATGATGCCCAAAAGGTTTCATTTCATTATTTGTTTTAGACAGGTGAAGTTATGAGGCAGGTGCTCAAACATAAATAAATGCATTCATCTGCAATTAAAAAGCTGGCATGTGAACTTCACTGCATTTACCACAACATCGTTGTTCAGATATTTCAGAATAAAAGCGTGGTCGTCGTTGTGCGTTCGAGGCCTGACGTTGGAAGCATGCGATCTCCACCCAAACGACACCTTCCATGTTTGTGTGTCAGAGATCCAGTGGAGTGTGACTACCTGAGAATACCTCGACCCCCCCCCCCCTTCTTTGAGGGCGTGTGAGGCCTCCCAGACTAAAGAAACAGGAGAAACACTCTCACACACACACACACACACACACACACACACCCACACACTCACTCACACACACACACACAAGAGAAGATCTGATCAAACACGGCTTTGTCCATTTTCTTTATGTGAAAATAAACTGTGTGATTTAACGTTCAGATCTTCCCTGCAAGAGTTTTCCCTTCTTGCGTGTTTTCAGAATATTAAGCACTCACAAACAATCTGAGCCTTGTGACAGAACTGTGGATGTGATTAAATAAACAAAAAGCTTCTCTCACATCTTACCTGCTAAAGTTCAGGTGTGTTCAGATGCAACATGAGATTTGTCCCCTTACCTTTCTAGTGCAAGATCAATGTCAATATATACCATTCTCAAAACACCTCATATTTTTCTATAAAGATATGTATATATAAAATGCACATTAATGTGAATCTGCCTATTCAGTCTGATTATATCAAAGTTTGGTTTTCAATGTTTTTTACGGTTTATTTCTTTATCAGACATTCAAACATCTTTAGAGAAACTTAAAGAACCAGAACCATCTAAACCTTTAAGTCACAAGACATACGACATTCGAGACGGACTTGGATAAAAACTGCAACTGGACAAGCTGGTAATTCAACTCGTGCAAAGACAAAAGCGAGAATATACAAAAGTAAAAGTTGCACCTTGAACAAAAGATCACACAAACTGGATGAATACAGCCATCACATCGGGGTATTTGTGAGAGCTAAGTAGCTGCTTCAATTATTTAGGTAAAGTTTAAGGTAGTAAAGTGGTCTAAATAAGAGCAATTAAAAATGAAAAAGGGCACAAGTTGCATGTGAATGTGCTCAAGCACGCTGAGCGCTTTCTAGCATTTGGCAGCCTCCGAATAAATCAGCCACACCAAATGACACGGTGGGTCTAACGATGTATTTCAGCAGATAAACAAGTCAATTATCACGATTTTATCTCAAGAAAGTCTACAGTAGATAAGAGAAACATCTTATGGATCCAGGCCTTTTGTTTTTAGATGAGTTGATATGCAACCAAGTGTACTGTAAAGTTTAATATGAAAAGGGATTTTCAAAATAAAAGTCTCATTGCGCTCAAAGCATTTTTTGAAGAATTTTTTCAAAGTCGAAATATGTCAGGTTAAATGTACAAATTAAAAAAAGGTCAGATTTATTTGGACAAAATCCAGATAATGTCAGGTCCAAAAATGTCATTGAAAAAAGTAGAAAAATATTATACAAAAAATGTGTTTTTTGGTTGGAAAATGTTAAGAAAAGAAAAACAATAAAAAATATGTTTGGTTGAAAAGAATTATGAAAAAAAGACAAAATATGTTAGGTCAAAAAGTTGAATGGAAAAAAGTTCAGGATGAAGATAGTTTGAAAAAAGGGAAAAATATGTTAGTTGGGAGTATTTTTTTTAAAAGTTGAAAAAATAATTTTGAAATTTAAAAAAAAGTCTTAATATTTTGGCCCGGAAAAAATATTTAGACTTTTTAGACTTTTTTGAAGTACTTTGAAAAAAAGTTAAAAAAATAATATTTAAATTAAAAAAAAAGTCTAAATTAAAAAAGACTAAAAAAATGTTTAGGTCAACGAATGTTTTGAAAAAAAGTCCAGATTTGTTATGTTGAACAATTCAAGAAAGTCAGAAAATATAAGGTTGGAAAATATTTGGAAAAAAAGACCAAATATGTTACGCCAGAAAAATAATGAAAATGTTATGTCTATAAAATGTCATGAAAAAAGTTTTTAAGAAATGGGTAAAAAAATAAGGAAAAAAAAATTTGGTTGAAAAAAATTATGAAAAAAAACAAAATTTATTAGGTCAACAAATTTAATTGAAAAAGGTTCAGGATGAAGAAAGTCTGAAAAAAGGGGAAAATATGGTAATTGGAAGTACTTTGAAAAAAAAGTTTAAAAAAATAATTTTGAAATTTAAAAAAAAAGTCAAAATATTTTGGGCCGAAAAAAAATGTACAAATTTTAGGTCAACAAATGTTTAGAAAAAAAATTCCAGATTTGTTATGTTGAACAATTCAAGAAAAAAAGTCAGAAAATAGAAGGTTGGAAAATATTTGGAAAAAAGGACCAAATATGTTAGGCCAGAAAAATAATGAAAACGTTATGTCTAGAAATGTCATGAAAAAAGTTTTTAAGAAATCGGTAAAAAAAAAGAAGGAAAAAAAATTTGGTTGAAAAAAATTATGAAAAAAAACTAAATTTATTAGGTCAACAAATTTAATTGAAAAAGTTCAGGATGAAGAAAGTCTGAAAAAAGGGGAAAATATGGTAGTTGGAAGTACTTAGGCCAGAAAAATAATGAAAACGTTATGTCTAGAAAATGTCATGAAAAAAGTTTTTAAGAAATCGGTAAAAAAAGATGACGAATTTGATTATTGAAAGAAAATTTAACAAATGTTTAAAAGTTGAAAAAGGGTATTTCACCCCCCCCCCCCCCCCCCACCGGGCATGTCACTGCAACCTTTTGTACCTGTTTTATTTTGTAGTTGCCTGCCTCTTGTGTCCCTGGTTTACATCCGGCCCTGTTGTGTCCACCCCTGTGATTGACTGCCGTGTCCCTGATTGTTTCCACCTGTGTCCAATCACCTGCACCGTGGCAGTGTATTTAAGCCCTGTGAGTCTCCTGAAGAGGCCGTTTGTGAGTTCTTGTGAAAATAAGGTATGCAGAAGCCCACTCAACTCACCTGACAAATCGAGCTTTTATGGCACAGTGCGTTGCCAATGAATAGTACTCCAGCAACAGTTGTGAATTCCACCCACAACTGTTACTTAATACAAAAAGCAAAGAATATGAAAAAGTAAGAAAGAAGCACCAAGAAAAACTCATCGAATGCTCACCAACGCCTTGATGCAAAATAACGTTGTGCAAAGTGTTCCTGAAGGCTTGGTAACCGTAAAGATCTGGCGAGGAGAGCCTGGTCCACGGATCTGAGGCGAAGCAGGAGTCAATACATCTGTGGTGTTTTGAGCGAGCCCATTTGATTCTTGAGCGCCGGAGAGATTTGCAGACAGCAGCTTCGAAGAGGTGGTGAACTCAACGCTTCACCCAAACCTCAACGCTGTTCTTTCCCTCCGACCTGAGAGGCTCTTTCCTCCCCTTTTCCAGACAAGTTGAGGGAGAGACAGCGAACTACGAGGCGCTAACACTCGCCAATCAATGAACGCACTGAGTTGGGTTTCTCAAAGAGACTTTTCATTGATGTTCCTTGGCGTTATTCGTGAAGAGAAAGTGTCCAGGTTAGCTTTTCGGAGGTCAGCTGTGCTACAAAGAAAACAACAGTGTCCTCTAGTCAATAATGGAAAAACAAACCCGAGTCGATGTTGCACAGAAAGCCACCTGTGCGTAACGAGCTGCCCGTGAAGCGCTCTGCGTACGGGAGCTCCGCTTGTCACCGCTCACGAGGCATGTGCAGTGAATCGTAAAAAAGTCCTTCTGCTACCAAACTGCAAGAGGATGCAGGTTTTTTTTTTTTTTTGTTCCTTCAGGCGGCCCAATAAACAAGGCGTGACTGTGCAGGAGCCCTCGCAATCATTCACATTCAAGGTGACCAAAGAGTTAGCATTAGCATCTCTTGTGTTCAGTAGTCCTACCTGTGTCTGCTGAAAAAGAATGTGCTCTGATTTGTAGATTCTCAAGGTAAACGGCAAAGTACAAGCACCGTGAAAGTAACTTTTGGAAAAAAACTCTCTGCATAACAATTGAAAATGAAGACAGCAGCAGTTTTGTTTTTTTAGGAAAGCTTTTGCGCCGCAGGACACTCGCACTCTCCTTTCCCTCCTGACTGACCTCGTCTGCTCCTCCAGCACGAGGCTAACGGGCTGCATTTCACAAGCAACCACTTAAGATTTAAGACAGACATGATGTTCGGGTTTGGATAAAACACACAGAAATCTGATGATCGAAAGGGATTAACGAGGTCCGGTGCTCCCTTCAGTGTTTGAGTCTGTTCACACTGACGTGTTCACAGCCGACAGCAGGTTGTGTTGTTTGTGTTTGCTTGGAAGCATCCCTCAGCTCTCAGAGCGAGGGTCCTCTCTCCTCCGGCCGGAGCCAGAGACGCGCAGCAGCTGGTGTGAATATGAAGCAGAGTCGGAGAGCGTCCGTCACTGGCCGCCTTCGTTTGGCATGCAAAATAAAAATGACTTGTACAAAAGCAGCCCCTGGCAGGGCTCGAGTGCAGCTGCAGAGCCAAGCGACAAAGTCGCAGCAAAAACAGACCATTTACTGCCCCCCCCCCTCCTCCCCCTCCCCCCACACACACACACACACACACACACACAAATAAACAATGTCAAACCAAAGTCAGCTGTTTCACTTAAAATGAGCCAAAGGAGTTCAGCAGCTGTTCCAGTTGTCAGCAATGCAGTTAAAAATGAACTCATTAAACCAAAGCAAGTTGGTTTTTTTTATAATAAAGGTTTTTTAGTTACAGATAAAGTTACAAATTATGACACTAAAACTAAAACACAATTAAACATCTCTCCTTTGTCACTGAATTTCCTCCCTCTAATAAAGTCTTTAAACAACATTTTGTCAGAGTCTTTTTATGCCAGATATCTGTAAAGGTTTCAGTGAAAAGATGGAAGAGAGAGAGAGAAAAGGGAGAGAAAAGGGAGAGAAAAGGGAGAGAAAAGGGAGAGAAGGGAGAGAGAGAAAAGGGAGAGAAAAGGGAGAGAAGGGAGGCGCAGTGTGAGAACACGAAGGAGCCGGCGAGCCTTCTGGGGAAGGTGTTTGATTCCCCTGATGCTTGGGAAGATCTGCTGTAGTTATTGGAGCCTCCGTTATAATACTCAATTATAGATGTTAATATTTAATATTTCATTCCCAATGAGCTCACACTGACCTCACAAACACAAGTCTCTCTTCTAAAGAGTCCTTCTCCTGCCAGGCTGCTCGTCAAAATGAGTTCCTCTGGGGAGCAGGAACCCTGTTGCCACCCCACAGCACCTCCAACACCGACCCAGAGCATCCGCCCAGTCAGACCCGCTGAGCCAATCCGGACGTCTCCGCCAGCTCCCTGAGATCCTCCGTGATGAGGCGTGAGGGTGGAGCAGGGCACCAGGCACCATGGTGCTGCTCATGATGAAGAGTCTCTGCAGGAGTGAGGTATCTACACCAGCTTTGTGTGTGGAAACCCAATGTTGGAGAGAGGGAAATGCCTTCTTCTCACCTGGCTTTTATGATATTGTGTGGTGGTTTTCAGATAGAGACGAGTGTGAAGTCTCTGTGCCTCAAATGTACAAAGGCTGGAAGTGGGAAAAATACTCAATGTATTCCTCTTATTTTAATGTCATTTAGTATTTGTTACTTGACATAAGACTCACTGTAAAAATCACTTGATATATATGTATATATATATACAGTCCAGCCCGAAATATATATATATATATATATATGTATGTATAAACTATTTAATAAAAATTTAGAATATATATTGTAATTCTGTACAATATATTCCTGGTTTAAAAGCAAGAAATATGTCACTAGGTTTCCTTCGTTGGTTCGAGCTAAATATACAGCAATAATTATTTGAATAATCACACACCCGGTGGGATGCTTTGACTTCAAGTCCTCCTCCACGACTGAAGTACCGTTCATCTCTCTCTCTCTCTCTCTCTCTCTCTCTCTCTCTCTCCCCCCCCCCCCCCCCTCTCTCTCTCACTCTGCAGTGCAGCCGAGCCGAGAGAGCATCCTCCGCTGTCATCGCCGTGGAGACGGGCGGATGCTGCTTTCCCTGCAGGAGCAGAAGTGCAACGTCCAGGCAGGCATCCGGGAGGTGTGGAGAAGACGAGGAGAGGCCGCCTGTCCCCCCTCCCCTCAGCCCGGCCGGGGGCTTTTTTTAATCTGCAGCATCCCTCACCATGGAGCTCTGGAGTAAAGAAGTGTGGGGAATTGTCGCGCGGGTCACCCTGATACTGCTCAGCTGGAGCGGGGCGGCGGGAGCAGGTGAGCAGGCGGGGAGCTGGTGTTTGGGCTGATGAACGTGTGACAGACTTGATGTTTTTGTCTCTGTGGAGAAACTTTAGTTGTGCGTTTTGTGAAAAGACACTTGATTCAACACACTGGTTTTAGAGCTTTAACACTTTATTGGAAAACATGTTGCTGCTCAACACTTTCCTCTCACTCACACGTAATAAACTGTTACCCTTGAGCAAGGCACGCCAGCCTCAGCACGCCAGCGGCTGAAGGAAGTCTGTGGTTAAACTTTTGCTTGTAATTTAAATATATATATATATACAATATAATATTGTTGTCTTGGTGCTGGGGAGCAAATTGAAATCAGTGTTGTTGGAAGAGACACAAACGACTGTGATCATTTTCGTGTTTGATATTTTTGGGATGCTTTCATGATCCCTCCAGATACGTTTGTTCCTCAGTAAAATCATGAATATAATATCAATGCATTCATCATTTTACTGTAGAGCAAAGAAAGCTGCGTGAAAGTCGTCCCCTGAAGGGCTCAACGGACGTCGCCTGGTCAGTGAGTCGTGAGGGCTTTTAATGGTGTGAATCTGAATGGGACGGAACAGACACGCGTCACATGTCACCCCACATGACATTTATTTCATGCATTTGAACGGATCCCACGTGCCAGCGGGGTCACGGTAGTCAGTTGTTAGTTATTTATCATCATTTAATTCTTTGCATTTTGATTATTTATATATAAATGGTTGTATACTTCTATCTGCATTTTGATTATTTATATATAAATGGTTGTATACTTCTATCTGCATAGACTTCTTTGAACACTAATGTGCTTCATACCTCCTTACTGTCTATGCATCATTCTGTGAATGGGCCTTCAGGCAAAAGCCTATTTCTAAACAGTTTATTTTGACTTAATGTGCTGTGATTCTTGAGAGCAACACAGACGTGTGAATATAATCAAATTAGTGTAAATTTGAAGAAGAAAAAAAGGAAGTCCTCGGCTGCTGTGTATTATTCATGAGACGCTGGAGAAGAAGCCGAGGAGAAGCTTCCTCTCGTATTTCCTCTTTAGCGCCATTTATGAAAATGTGTGTTGGGGGGTGAAGAAGAGCCGTGAAGACGAGGGGGTCGAGGCTGCGTCGAGTCAGTCGGCGATCGGGATTCATCAAACCCGGGGACACGCAGCTTGAGTGATAAAACCATCAGAGTTTGTGACCCATTGATGTTTTGCTGAAGGCCATTCCCACTGGAGCTCCCAAACCCACACTCATTCATCACACCTTCATCGGCTCCTGGTCCGTCCGAGAGGCCGTGAAGTTCAGTAGAGGAGCGGCTTTGAGGAGGTGAACCCTCGTGGAAGGAGGGAGGACATGGCTTTAGGATCCAAACGAGCCACAGGAAGGCTGAGATAGACGTGACCTTTGACCCTGGCATGAAAAAAACGTTCAAATATGTCATAAATCTTTTCCATGAATCCAGAGAGAAACATAATGATGTTGATGATGAAGAGAAAGAAGACAGAGTAGACGTAGATGAAGGATTTGATGATGATGATAATTGTAATGATGATGATGATGAGGAAGGAGAAGCAGATGGGGTAGGTCATGAAGAGGAATATGGTGACAAAGACGATAAAGCTGGAGAAGAAAAATAATAGTAATCATGAAGATTATGACGGATTAAGAGATATTATGAGGATAATATGAGGAATGTTATTATGAAGATGACACTGATGAAGAGAGGAGAGAAAGAAGAGCAAAGAGGGAGTCTGGAGAACAAAATGATGAAGACAAAAACAAAGATGAAGATGATGGCGAAAAGAAAAACGGTGTTCAATTTTTTCCTTCTAAATAATAAAAATGTTGTTTCAGTTAAGACAAAGAACCAATATTTTAAAGCTGTATTCTGTGGAGTGACCAGCAGGGGGCGACTCCTCTGCTCCCATAGACGTCTATGAGAAAATGACTCTACTTCTGTGTAGTGACCAGCAGGGGGCGACTCCTCTGCTCCCATAGACGTCTATGAGAAAATGACTCTACTTCTGTGTAGTGACCAGCAGGGGGCGACTCCTCTGCTCCCATAGACGTCTATGAGGAAATGACTCTACTTCTGTGTAGTGACCAGCAGGGGGCGACTCCTCTGCTCCCATAGACGTCTATGAGAAAATGACTCTACTTCTGTGTAGTGACCAGCAGGGGGCGACTCCTCTGCTCCCATAGACGTCTATGAGAAAATGACTCTACTTCTGTGTAGTGACCAGCAGGGGGCGACTCCTCTGCTCCCATAGACGTCTATGAGGAAATGACTCTACTTCTCTCTTGATTTATTCCCTCAGTAAACATTGTAAACATGAGTTTATGGTCTCAGTCTCTAGTTTTAAGTCTTCTTCAATGCAGCTTCATGTTCATTTAGTGAATGATGGTCCATGTGGAGTCAAACATACCATAAAGAGTGGATGCTTTAGGGCGGGGCCTAACGCTGATCGACACATTTCTTCATGCTTTTGGGTTTCGTCGCCTCGCTCCACAACTTACAGCAAAGGAATTGATCCAGCAACCAGAAAGAAAGGTCAATTAATGGCGGGCGTTTCTGCTTCTGTTGTACGATTGAACCCGTGCTGTTGGTTTATTAACATGGCCCCCTGTTGTCTATCTGCTGCCAGCATGTGTGCTCAGAGAATTCAAACACCAATCTGTCATTTGGTAGAATCTGTTTCCCCGGGCCACGGTTTAAGGAAACATGAAGTCACTGAGGCTGACGGCGTATGGCTTCAGCCTGCGAGGCGCCGGCGGCCCGCCCTCTCGCTCAGATCAGCCGCGGGGTTATTAAGCGGCACCGGTAGCGCAGGCTGCGGCTGACGCTGAACACAGCGGGACCGAAGCCGCGTGGAAGCCACGGCTTTAAGATGCAGCGCGGGCGAGGTGTCTGGCGAGCAATTTAATGACTCATTTAATGAGATGGAAGCCACATAAAGGAGGAGAAAACCTGCAGTTCCCTTCAGAATGCCTGAAACTTTCTCCCATCGTCAACTCATTTTCACAGTGTTGCAGGTCAGTTGTGATTCAATGCAACAAAAATCAGGTTAATTTAGGGATGTTATATTATTTAAAAATAAAATAATGTGGTGTATTTCCTCTCTTTTGTGCAGAAACGTGCAATGTTTTGAGCCAAGGTCCACAGTTTGTAGTAGAAAAAGAAAATAATGTTGTGTGTTGCCCCAAAGATGTGTAGCGATGTAACACACACAGAGCGATGTGTAACTCTGGGGAGGAAGATGTTTTACTGAAGTAAAGCTTTGACCCCAGAGGGGAGCGATTAAAAGAGGTCGGCCACAAATACTCCATCCTCCCTCTGGGCCTCCGGGTCCTGCAGGTCGGCGAATGAAACGCCTCTAAATGAAATGGTACAAAAGCATCTTTAAGAGGAGGTCCTGCTGATGGGACCAAACCGGACCCAACCAGACCCAACCGGACCCAACCAGACTCAATCGGACCAAACCAGACCAGACCAAACCGGACCCAACCAGACTCAATCGGAACAAACCAGACCCAATCGGACCTAACCAGAATAAACCAGAATCAACCAGATCCAACTGGACCCAACCAGACTCAATTGGACAAACCAGACCCAAACAGACCCAACTGGACCCAACCAGACCCAACTGTTCCAGCAGAACATCACTCAACAATCTCTGCATCATTGTTACATGTCCCCATGTTTTGTGTCTCTGCCTTTAACTGTGAGTGGGGGTAGTGTTTTGTTTTTTGTCATGGCTTACAGGTGTGCAGTGCTGGTTGGCTGTTGGCGAGGAGGCGTGGCTGTATAAAACCTGGGGAGCAATCAGCTAACGAGCTGGTGGCCTATATAACCAGCCTGGTTGAGGAACAGAGGAGAGAGAGAAAGAGAAAGGAGAGGCTGTGTTTTGTTGTATGGCCTGGCTGACATTGTTTTGTGTGGGATCTGGTCGAGTGAGACCCAATGGTACTCTACCTCAGTTCTGGAGAAGGGTCAGGTAGTTCAGCCCATGGGTGTACATTTTCCATCACGTAGGTAAACCTTTGTTACACACACTAAGTTAGCTGGGTGGGGTCACCCCTGTACTTTTTGCAATAGAGAGGTGAGCTGGTTAGGGATAGATTGTGTTAGGCAGGGAAAGGGGTGTAGAGCAAAAGGGACCTTTTGTTTATTTCCTTACTTTGACCCCAATCCCCCCAATCCCCTTCTCCTCCCTGATTTGGTTATGTGTGTACCTTTTGTTTTGTTGTTGTTTGTTTGTTTGTCACCTACTAAATGTCCCACGGGGACCAAACACAAATTTTACGTGTCAGGACTCATTTGTTTCAGCTGCACCCCCCCTCCACACTACTTCACTGTCCACTGCTGATTATACAGGGGGCGCCAGCACAGGTTTTTACGTTCCCCACCTGTAAAACGAGTTCCAACCTAGGTGGGAACGTAACATGGGGGCTCGTCCGGGATCTTTTGAATCAGCCTGTGCACACACTCTGTGTTTGTAGCTTTGGATTGTGTAAAGTGTGGTAGTGGGTTTAGTGTGTTTGTTTAGGGTGACTCATAAAATGGCCACCTTTGAGGGAAAAGACTTTCTGGATAACCCTACATGGGAGGGTTTTGAAAATTGTAGAAGAGTGGATTTAGAATCCTTGGCAGCCCAGTTGGGTGTCTCTGTGCCAAGGGGATTTGTTAAGGCGGAGGTACGTGCTTTAGTGTTGGCCGCACTGCTTGAACAGCAGGTGCTAGTTTTGTCTCAACCTGTGTTTGAGGAGGGGGTGGATACTCCGGGGTCCCCGGATAGACCTCCTGAGGCTGAGTATAAGGCCCCGGCCACCTTGCCTCGGTTTGATCCCTTCTCTCCCATGCCTTCTGCTGTACCGCTACAGCTGGACGCCGAAGAGAGGGCTCAGATCCGAAAAGAGGAGCTCCAGCACAAGTTGGAGATGCGTAAACTGGAGTTGGAAGCTGAGAGGGATATCCGAATAAGGCAGATGGATTTTGAACTGCGAAAGTTGGAATTGGACGCAGAGAGGGCGAGGCTTGCCGCTGCCGCTGCCATGCCCACTGGGGGATCTTCCGCTCAGAGCGCTGCAAATACATTTGACATCAGCCGGCATATTGCTTTAGTTCCTCAATTTTGTGAGACTGAGGTGGATTCGTACTTTAGTGCTTTTGAACGTATAGCAGTGGCCTTAAATTGGCCTAGGGATGTGTGGCCACTGTTACTTCTGTAAAACGAGTTCCAACCTAGGTGGGAACGTAACAATCACGTTAGATTTCTCCTTCACAGGGGGAAATGTTTGCGAATCACAAAGCAGAACTTTGTATATTTATAAAACGATCTCGCTGAGCTCAGACAAACCACAACTCAAACTAAAGCACCAATAACGCACATCTTATAAAATAATAGCAAGCTGCTTCTCAGAGTCACATTTTCTGATCCATCAGCACAGAACCATGCGGCCTTTGGTTGCGTTGCTCTATTTTCCACTGAGTCTTTTAGGGTTTTTTGTGCCGTGATTCGGCTGAAAGGAAAAAGCCCGAAGCTGCTCGTCCGTCTCTGTCCAAATGTACAAAGTGTATGAATGAGAGAGAGAACCCTGCTGTGAAAACAAATAATCATATTCAAGTCTTTTTTTTTATCATTCGCTAATAGCTAGCAGCTATTTTAGGACATGTGCTGTTGGATTTGGTGTTTTAATGAGTCTAATGGTTTTAATGATGAATATTGAAGAGTGACAAAAAATAATCCCTTTAGCCGAGGACTTTTTCCTCTTCTGCTCCTTTTATCCACACGTCCATCCACACATGAAAATGCCACTAATATTCTTCCCTATTCTTAATGTTAGCGACTTCTTTTTCACGAGCCAGATTGCGTCACCTTTTCAACACGCCACATGAGGGTGTTTGTGGAGACCAGATGAAGGTTAAACCTGCGAGATTCAGAGTATAAAAGGATCTGCAGCCTCGGGGGGTCAAAAGAGAAGAATGGTGTGTAAAGTATATATAGTATATATATATGTATATGTGTATATATCCTCCAAGTATATGTATATGTGAGCTGATATTAACAAACAGCAGGTAAAGGAAGGTGTTTCTCAAACAGCTGTCAGAGGGAATCTATTGAAGTGATCTCAGCTCTCTGGGTCAAAGTCATCAGTCAGTGGAGGATTTTACAATAATAAAAACCCCCATCAGGATTTCAATGTTCACGCAGCAGCAGCATCAAGAACCTGGAGCTATGACGGAGTAACGTCAAAAAGAAAAATAGAATTGTTAAGGTTTTGAACATGTTTTAATATGTATGTATGTGTTTGGGCCTTTTAGATCCACGGAGGGGGGGGTTGATCCTCTGTCAGATCCAAATGAAGGGTTTGAATGTGGCCTGCGTGACGTTGGAATCGTACTTCTGCTTAAACATACGTGTTGTGAGGAGGACTTTAGTGAATCCCTGAACTCTCCCCTCATGTTTGCGATGCCCTTGTTCTGAATTAGATGCGAGTCCACTGAGGACCTGCATCCGTCAGCAGAGTAGACAGAGAAGACCTCTGAGATCACTGCTGCTTACCATCGACTGCAGGCGCTTTTCCAGCCTTAAGATTCTCCGGCAGAGAAGAGGTCAGGCCCCCCAACCGGGGGGGCGGGGGGGGGGGGGGACTACAGACGCTCTGCTCAGCCAAGTGTATTTTTAATCTGTCAAGAGGGACCAGATCTAGAACTTGAGCTCAGATGTTGTTGTTTTTTTCACACCATCTCTTTGTTTTTTTTATTCAAACCGTTCGGCCAAGAAGGGAATTTAAACCTCAACTACCTCCTCGTCGATTTCAAACATAACAATTTTTTTTAAATGCAGGTAGTGTGCACATACATGTAAAAACACATCAATGAGTTATTTTTCATACATGCGTGGGAAGGAGCAGAAGAATACAGGACTGCATCATCAGCAATGAAAATGTTTAATTTCAAATAGAGGTTATTAACATGTAATAATACAAGTAAAGGGCCCAGAACAGACCCAATACTGTATGCCTCATCGTGTGCATTGGTGCTGTGGGTGTTTGCATGAGTGCATCCACACCTCGTGCAGCAACGCGTGCTGAATAGTTTACACTGGACCAGCTTGAGATGAAGGGCCGGGGTCGTCGTGCCTCCGCCTCCGGGCCGCGGCGTCTCCGTGGCTGTTTGACGGACAGGCTCCTTTGCTCCCGCCAGCGAGACGTGCGGGGAGGGGGGGGTCAGAGAGGTCAGAGCCGGAAAAAGAAACTCAAAAACAAGACCAGTCGGATGAAGTGCAGCCCGGCACAATCAAGGCAAATTGGTTCTCTGGTAGAGACCTGTCAATCACAGCAGCCCCCGCCCTAAAGCATCCCCTGCTTTGTGGTCTGTTTGAATCCACACGGACCGTCATTTACTGAATGAACATCTTGTTGTTTTGAAGAAGACTTGGAGCTAGAGACTGAGACCATAAACGTCTCATGTCCACAAAATCAAATGAGTCCGTTCTTGAGTCCAAGTGGACAATCAACGACCTCGAGATCTGACAGAGCACAACATTTAATTGGAGGGAAGAGCTTCTCGGTCGAAATCTGGGATCGAATTCAGCGCAACGTTTGGCAAAGCGGTGATTTGTGTTGACGGTCAGGGTTCATGTGTGAGGGCAGGTGTGATCACTGTGCTCAGAGACGCATGCATTGAAGGTAACGGTGTGCTTGTCCAACACCCCGAGAGACATTCTCCACCCCGTGAGCGTCCCCCCCCCCCCCCCCCCCCGCTGCTGGAGTGCAGGGAGATGCTCATCGGCTTGATCTGATCGAGGCTGTTGCTGATGCCCCGGAGCAGAGGACTCTCTGTGTGTGCAGGCTGCCTGTGAGGTTGTTTTAACGTTAAACTCACCGACAACAAGAATATTAACTCACAATAGTTTCTATGTGGGCACAGAGCTGCTACGCCACCCGTCCTTTAGCCATTAGAGTCCTCTGTGTCCCTCTGGAAAGCTTCTGCACTGTGTTTTAAACTGTCTCTGCACAGCCACAATTAGTGCAATCACAAGGTAGCGCACCCCCCCCCCCCCCCCCCCCCCCCTCACCCCCAGGCGCGTCCTGCATGGGATCTATTTGCATTTAAATGAAATCATAATTAAGTATACGGATGTCTGTTTTAAAGGCCTTTGGAGTGATGGAGTTGATTAGAAAGCGAACCACAACGAACGAGAGCTTTCAAGGAAATGAACATTGTTTTTGAGCCTGAACAACGTGAATCCAAAAAAAAAGGTAACGAGTGTGGACTCTCCTTGAGCCTCTCAGGAGGAAACCTGCAGGTGGGGGCGCAGAATTAGCCATTAGCTCAGAGCAGCGGATTTAGATGAGAGAGTGGATTATTCTGCACTGAGGCGGCAGCAATAAAACCAAACCTGCTTCAAGGTAAAGCCGCGCACGCCGTTTTTGTGCATTGAGGGCCGCCGGATGAAGAGTGCAATAGTTAGTTTGGCTCCGTGATCAATACCCGGGCCGCAGGTCTGACATTTGTTCAGAGTTCCGATGTGTGACCCGCCTGCAGATGGAGGCGCCGACGGAAGGAAATTACGCTTGTTTTTCTTCAGATAAAAAAAAATAGGTTTCCTTTCCAGATACTATTTGGCCAATCAATAATGTTTTTTTGTGGGAACATTTCAAGGATATAAAGGAGACATACAAACAGAGGGGGAAAAAACTGCAACAATTGGACCAATAAATTGAATGAAGTTTGACGAGGCGGCTCTCCAGAAACAGCCGTGACTGAAGCTGTGGTTTAGTAGAAACTGAAGTGAGTGAGATCTTCAAACGGACCTCATCAAAGCCTGAACCACGGCGCGTCACGTGCTGGTTGCATGTGATGTAATCAGGTAACTAAACCACTCGGTCTAGTTCCTCGGTTGCGTTTGATTGTAATTGACTTTTAATTGGCCTTGTTTTCATGAAGAGGTCCTGGATGTTCCGGGTCTTCCTGTGAGACAGGTTGGGTTTCGATGCTTCTGCCGGCACCGTGTGGTACTGATGATACGTGTCCATATCGTGTCCCTGCACAGAACATCACTTGCTTTAATAGCTCATTGATTTTGTGAGCGTGAAAATCATTTCTGTCACTCACAAAAACCTCCATCGCACCAAAACATGACAAAAAACAAAGATGGTTCTTTCTTGTTTCTGTGATCCGATTAGCTTTGGATCCTATTTGTAAACCACACAGAAATATTTACATTCATGAGCTTTCAAATTAATTAAATTGGACAAACTTAAGTGACCCTGTGGAGCCTTGAGCTGAACACCCCCCCCCCCCCCCCCAATCTGATAAAGGATATCTCCTCTATCAGTGACAGGGAAATATCTCCTGAGAACGCGGGTATCTCCTGGAGAGATTATTTTAATGAAGGATCTTGAGCTGCTGTTACTTTGTTTGGTGCAGATTTAATCGCGTTGCTTTCATATTGGATTCCTGCCAGTTCAGGACTTCCTCCGAAGCTTTGACTTTGGTGCGTCTTTCAGGGGACTTTTGTTGTGTCGGGCTTTTGTTCCTCATTGCGTGTTGTTTGCTGGATGCGAAATAAACAGCGTTCGCCAGAGGTCAAGTTCCACCTGAAACCTGTTGAGTCGTGATGTTCTCTCTCCGAGCCCGTCGGAAGGATGCAAACAAAAGCGGTGGAAGGATGATTTTAACCCGCCTCTCTCTCCCCCACCTCCCCCCTCCCCCCCCCCCCCCCCTGTCCTGTGATCCAGAGGCGTGCCGCCGCCCGCTGGTCTCCGCTCTGCCGCCGGCGGCCTTCAGCAGCTCCTCCCGGGCGTCGGGCAGCCAGGGGCCGGCCTTCGCCAAGCTCAACCGCAGAGAAGGTGAGTGGCGCCGAGGGGCCGCCCGCCTGCTTTCTCTTAACGCACCTCCTGGTGAACACGCTTTCCCACAAGCGGGAGACATGGGGGAGAGGATTCTGACCTCCTTCAAAAAGCTCTTTTATTCATCTTTATTTACTGGACTTAGACCAACGTACGCCACAGTGCGACATTTAACACCAAACCATCTGTTTACGGACCCACACAAAAAGGAACAAAATAGGTTTTTACTGCTGGATTCTTCAGTCGGTTGTCAATAATCAATAAGGTTGTTTACAGATGGTTTGATGGATGCTCACACTTCACTGGTCACAGTGTTTGACGGATATTATTCATCAGTAAATGAACAGTTTCCTCATTTTTTGGGCCGTTTTATTGGCGGCTGAGAGGAGCGAAGGCGAAGAAGCTCCCTTCTGTGGCGCTGTGTCGCAGCATCAGCACCGCTGGCCTCGTAACCAAGGACACAAAACGCATCACATCGGAGGCGAGTCTCAGCGGGACGCCGGCGGTCACATGACGGGGTCGAAAAAACAACCCCCCGGACGGATCGGCTCATTTACACTCGTACCACAGACAGGAAACAGGGGGAGAAGCTCTTTGTCTTCTGCACATTAGAGGATCTGAATCTCTCTCTCACACACACACACACACACACACACACAGACAGACACACACACACACACACACACACATGCTGCGTTCCTCCACTTCGGTCGACCTGCAGATCCGAGTTCAAGCTGCGTGATGAAGGATCTGCTTCTGAAGGCAGAGCGCGTTTGAGTAAGTGGGCGGAAGAAAAAGGGATGAAGAATTAATGGAAGCAGAAGGCAGGAAAGTCCAGTAAGGACACTTTGTTTTGTTTTGTTGTTTTTCAAATTGATTTACAGACAAGAAAAAAACCTTGGATCCATGAAAATACACTCACCGGCCACTTTATTAGGTACCCCATGCTAGTAACGGGTTGGACCCCCTTTTGCCTTCAGAACTGCCTCAATTCTTCGTGGCATAGATTCAACAAGGTGCTGGAAGCATTCCTCAGGGAGTTTGGTCCATATTGACATGATGGCATCACACAGTTGCCGCAGATTTGTCGGCTGCACATCCATGATGCGAATCTCCCGTTCCACCACATCCCAAAGATGCTCTATTGGATTGAGATCTGGTGACTGTGGAGGCCATTTGAGTACAGCGAACTCATTGTCATGTTCAAGAAACCAGTCTGAGATGATTCCAGCTTTATGACATGGCGCTTTATCCTGCTGAAAGTAGCCATCAGAAGTTGGGTACATTGTGGTCATAAAGGGATGGACATGGTCAGCAAAAATACTCAGGTAGGCTGTGGCGTTGCAACGATGCTCAATTGGTACCAAGGGGCCCAAAGAGTGCCAAGGAAATATTCCCCACACCATGACACCACCACCACCAGCCTGAACCGTTGATACAAGGCAGGATGGATCCATGCTTTCATGTTGTAGACGCCAAATTCTGACCCTACCATCCGAATGTCGCAGCAGAAATCGAGACTCATCAGACCAGGCAACGTTTTTCCAATCTTCTATTGTCCAATTTCGATGAGCTTGTGCAAATTGTAGCCTCAGTTTCCTGTTCTTAGCTGAAAGGAGTGGCACCCGGTGTGGTCTTCTGCTGCTGTAGCCCATCTGCCTCAAAGTTCGACGTACTGTGCGTTCAGAGATGCTCTTATGCCCACCTTGGTTGTAACGGGTGGTTATTTGAGTCACTGTTGCCCTTCTATCAGCTTGAACCAGTCTGGCCATTCTCCTCTGACCTCTGGCATCAACAAGGCATTTCCGCCCACAGAACTGCCGCTCACTGGATGTTTTTTCTTTTTCGGACCATTCTCTGTAAACCCTAGAGATGGTTGTGCGTGAAAATCCCAGTAGATTGGCAGTTTCTGAAATACTCAGACCAGCCCTTCTGGCACCAACAATCATGCCACGTTCAAAGTCACTCAAATCACCTTTCTTCCCCATACTGATGCTCGGTTTGAACTGCAGGAGATTGTCTTGACAATGTCTACATGCCTAAATGCACTGAGTTGCCGCCATGTGATTGGCTGCTTAGAAATGAAGTGTTAACAAGCAGGTGGACAGTTGTACCTAATAAAGTGGCCGGTGAGTGTATATATATTCTTTTACGATTCGGCCTACTGAAAGTACAACGTTGGTAGATATGACTTGACATTCACAGGGAAATACACTCAGGTAGAAGAGTGTTGTTCATACGCTGCAAACTAAGTGCCCTGCAGATATTAAATATATATATATATATATTACACATACAGAAGCACCCTTAAAGTCTACATTTTTAATGTACAATAGCAGGTTACAGTGCTTACTGACTCTGTCTGTGATTGGTATTAAGTTAGGGTTTTAAAGTATATATATATACAGTATGTTTGGCCTGAGCTGAAGGCCAAAGGGAAGTTCTCCATGTGATGAAGCTCCACATTGTGCTGCATGAAGCGTTTGTTCTGCATCTCTCTTCAAAGCGCTGATGTCCAAACGTGAAACATCTCAACCACCACTTTGTTCACAACGTCTGACACCAAGCGACTCGGCAGAAAAGTTACTTTCTCACAGAACAAGACATTAACATATTTGCAGAATTCTTGGCTGTCACAGAAAATGGACGACGTTGACGTGGTCTGCTCTTGTCATTAGTGATTAGATCTTTCCGAGTGATAAAGATGAACCTTAGTGGACCTTCCTACGTTCCATTGAAGGAACTGCATCACTTCCTCTGACCCAAAACCAAAGAATGTTTCCCTGCTTTGCAGAAAGTTACGATGGGAACATTTGTTCAGGGTGACCGAGCTTCTGAGTTCAGCTTCTAGGGAACGAAGAACATCCTCTGATATATGAGAGCACACTACAAAGTCCATCCTCCTGACAGCAAGATGTCCCTCCGTGATGACTCGGCACACACGCACACACACACACACACACACACACACCTTCGGACATGTGAATAATTCAGCGTGTCTTCACCTCGTGCTCCTCTTTGTACGAAGGTCTGCAATGAACTGGCCACTTTCATATCGTAGGCGGCTTAATGCCTCGGCTGCACTCATATTAAAGGAACAGTCCTTAAGCTACAGATTAAACTCTTTCCACTGTTGCAAATTAAACATCAAAGACATACATTAATAAACTATTTGTGCTCGGGGCTTTTAAACTTTGGGAAAGTTTGTGTCTGGTAAAATAAGTGTAGTACATTTTATCTTCTTTGAACAACTGGAAACTTTGCATGTATGGATCTGTAATTTGGTATTTTATCTTTTATTTCAGCGTCTCTGTTGACATGATTGATTTCCTCTCGTCTCCTTTGATAATCCGGCTTCTCTTCCTCTGGATGATGAAGATGTGTGTCCCTCTCCTCCCAGGAGCTGGAGGTTGGTCTCCTCTGAGCTCAGACCCATATCAGTGGCTGGAGGTGGACCTGGGCGCGCGGACACGCCTCACCGCTGTTGCTACGCAGGGTCGCTACGGCAGCTCCGATTGGCTGACGTCCTACCAGCTGATGTTCAGCGACTCGGGACACAACTGGAAACAGTATCGGCAGGAGGACAGTATAGGGGTGAGTGTGCTTTAAATAACCTAAAACAAGACTTTATTAAGAAAACACCTGTGAGGATATAAAAGATTCAATAGAGGAATTAGCATAATTATATCAGTGCAAAGGTAAAGCAATACTTAGTAACTAAGTGAGTCATATGGAGGCAACACTAAATAATACACTCCTACAACATCTACCACCGACTCCTTTTCTATTGAGGGGTCCCAGCGGGCCAAAACCCTTTGATAATAAAAAAAAATTGCAATGATAATGTTCCCTTTGAAGAGACGAGACAACGTGTGCTCACTAATGTGTTTGTCAAATTCAAAGATGCAGTAACAAAAAGCTCCAGGATGAAACTCCAGGGGAGGATCTACAGAGCGTGTGTCTATAAAAAAAGATCATTATCGGCCCACCGATGGTTAGAAAAATACCAACGAGGGAAATAATACGCTTCCACACAGCTGAAAAACATGTCGCAGGTATAAAGAGTGCTATATGTGTTACTTTGCCCATATAATTGAAGTCTCTATTATTTCTTTACCATTCACAGTCCTAAAAAGAAACTTCTGACATTGCTTCATGAAATGTGTGAGAAAGGCCTGCAGGAGAAAAAGCACCTTTCCAGGCCGCCATTAGTCGTTCCCCCTCTGTTATTATTATTATTATCATTATTATAATTCCATCCAGCATCCTTAGCTGTTCGTAACAAAATCAGTTGTTGAGTAATCTCTGTAATGATGAACCAGGAAGTAAAAGCTGCACGAGCTCGATGGACCGGAGGAAAACCTTCTGTTCGTCCTCCAACGCAACAGTTTGTGATTTTCATGTCACTTCAGCAGGAAATAGACGCATCTTTTGCAATGATTTTCAACCTTATCTTTCCTGCGGAGACAGAAGTTGGTTGCAGCATGCTGCATCCATGTAAATGGTGGAAACCTGCACCTGTTGCAGGAGTCCAGAAGGAAAACCCACGGCTGCATGAAGCTTCGTTCTATTTACACAGCGGGACTGGGGGGGGCCCTCGATGTAAAGGAAGTAGCCGCTGATTCCCTGCAACGCTCCATCCTCTCGTTATCTGCCTTCTCTCTCGAGTTCTGTTCTCTTTTTCTCTCTTCACGTAAGTAAAAGGTGTGAAGGAAGCAAGCAGATGGTGTCGGGAATAAATGAGTCTCTTAAGCAGAGGATGCCGGAGCCTTGAGTGGCGACAAAGTGCATCGTAGATTTCCCTGCAGGGAGGATGAAGACTCTCTTAATGAGCTTCATCCTGAAAAGCTTCAAGTGGCAGTAGAGGAACCTCTAAGAGCAGTCGAGGCAAACCATGTGTGATTCCTTCCACCTCATTCGTCCAGTTCCATGGAACGACTCGATGAAACATTCTGAACTTTAGCTGAACACAGAGCAGAGAAGAGAGGAAAGAAGAGGTTGCCCAATATAGCACCAATAATAATAACCAGTAACAATTGTGGCAACTTGGAGCAATAAAACACCGCTGTTTACCAGTTCTTAACCAATAAAACTTGCATTTCATTGATTTATGGAATTTAAGAAGTTTTTTATCCTCTCTTCTAACCATGACAGATATTCATTGAGGTTTTTTGTTTGTTGCAGCGAGCATCAAGAGCAGGGGGGGGCATTACGAGTTTTCATAGAAAGTTTATTCATTTATTTGCGGTAAAGTCCCAAAAGGTGAAGAGGAGACGATGCATCGTCAATGAGAGCAGCTCCACGCTCTCTCCTGAGAGTTCTGGACCTGGTTGAAGGTAGCTGGGATGTCATTTCAGCATCCTGCAGCCCCCTTTTCCACAGTGATTGTTGGTTAAATACACAGTATTTGCATATAGATTAAAAATCAAACACAGGGATTGGAGCCGGCATACGGACTCTGGTTCCTCAGTCCAACAATAAAATAGAGAGGAAAACAAGAAAGAAATCAGAAGAAAAGATGATTTAGGGAGTAAATCCCAAAGAGATCAAAGTATTACATTTACATAGCACTGTTTCACTTCTTTGTGTGTGTGTGCAAAGAGGCCGAACTACCCGAAAAGCAAAAAGGACAACGGCAGGAAGAGGAAGAGGAAATGTTTTGGGTTAAAAGTGAAAGTTGCAGAATGCATGTTAATAAATGTGAATGTTAATAAACCAAGGCCTCGAAAACTACAAAAAACATGAAAACTAGGACCAACAGCTTCACAGCTCCAACCTGATGGAGACTCGTCCACCAGGAACAAGGCTCTATCTCCACCAGGTCTCCATCTCCACGCCGTCGCCTCTCACAGGTCGTCTCTGTGGTGTCAGAAGGTGTCCATGTGTCTCCAGGCTCTTCCAGGTAACACCAACGCGGACAGCGTGGTCCAGCACAAGCTGCAGCGTCCCGTGATCGCACGCCACGTGCGCCTCCTCCCCCTGGACTGGAACCCCCACGGCCGGATCGGACTCAGGCTGGAGGCCTACGGGTGTTCCTACGGTCAGTCCTCCATTCATCGGTATGACCCGAGAACCGGGTCCTTTCAGGGTCATTTCTATCATACCTGTACAGTATGTCCACTAATTGGAGACGAGCAGCAGATGGGGGATGAGCCACAGGGGAGATAAAAGTGAAGAGTGGGCAGAAAAAGTGGAACAGCATGAGAGGAGAGGCAGTGAGGCCAGAGGAGGCAGGAGAGGAGGAAGGAGAGGAGGCAGGAAAGGAGGAAAGAGAGGAGGCAGGAGAGAAGGCAGGAGAGGAGGCAGGAGAGGAGGAAAGAGAGGGGGCACGAGAGGAGGCAGGAGACGATGCAGGAGAGGAGGCAGGAGAGGAGGAAAGAGAGGAGGCAGGAGAGGAGGAAGGAGAGGAGGCAGGAGAGGAGGAAGGAGAGGAGGAAGGAGAGGAGGCAGGAGAGGAGGAAGGTGAGGAGGAAAGAGAGGAGGCAGGAGAGGAGGCAAGAGAGGAGTAAGGAGAGGAGGAAGGTAAGGAGGCAGGAGAGGAGGAAGGAGAGGAGGAAGGAGAGGAGGAAGGAGAGGACACGGGGCAGTAACAGAAAGCCTCTTCCTACATATGCGTTAATGAAGGACATGATGGAGTCAAGTCAGTGTGGGAAGTTATTCACAAAGACAATAAAGGAGCAAAGCAGGAGGACATTTGTAAACCAGAAGGTATCAGAACACGAGGGACTCATTTGCACCTCGATGCATGAAATACAGACTTGAGATGTTTTGGCTCTGTAGTGTGACAGTGAATTATCTTTGCAAACGTGTTGCTGCTAAAAGAATTGTGTGAATTGTGTGAACGCTTGTGAAACTTTTGGGAGGCAAACTTCTCATCTTTGACTTTTGAATAATTTAAATTTGGGGGGTTGTTCTGTTTCCAGCAGACGATGCATCAGATGCAGAAAGTGATTAATCTGGGCTGACGTTTCTAATTTGATGGTCCGATAGCGACGCAGCAGGATCAGCACTAATAACAATTATTATTAAGTGTATTATTGTACTACAGTGGCTGCAAAAGTGCTGCGTGACCTTTAATGTGCTCACATTCAGAGGTTTAAACTATTAGCTTCTTTATGAAGTCTCCACAGGTTGCTGATGCTTCCTCAATAACCTTCTTTCTCACATTTTGTGTAAAGGTTATTAGAGGAAGATGTAAGCTGCAGCAAAGTGCCGAGTCAGCTGGAAAGAAGGCTGACTCAGCACCTGCTAACGATCACCTGCAGAGACAGAAAACTTCCACAAACAATGCAGACAAAGTAATACCAATGAGGAACATCATCATTATTATTAATATATTTATGTTTAATAATAATAATAATAATCATATTATCACCATTATTATTATTATTATTTAACCTGTATTTATCGGTCTTGGCTAGAAAAACAACGAGAAAAGCCACTTTAAGCCACAAATAATAAAATAAAACAGACTTCAACGTTCGACATATAATAAATACATTTTATAAAACATTACAGAGAAAATGGACTTAACAACAAAAAGAAAATTTTCAAAATGATCCCAATTCTGGCTTTAAAATCTTGAAATATTTAAAGGTTGATAAATGCGTCTCTTACAGAGACGAGGAGTCGGGGGTCAGTCCTCTGAGTGAAGGGAGCTTTTTGTTTCAGACTCTCACGTGGTGAGCCTGGACGGACGCAGCAGCCTCCTCTTCAGGCTGGGTCGGGGGCCGAGGCGCCCCCCCGAGGGCAGCCCCCCCGAGGGCAGCCTCTCTCTGGCCTTTAAGACCCTGAGGAACTCCGGGGTGCTGCTCCAGGCCGAGGGCCGCGGCGAGCACAGCCTGGTCCTGCAGCTGCAGGAGGGAAAGCTGCTGCTGCTCCTCCGAGAAGGTACCAGGCTGAAACCACCCCCCCCCCACCCCCCACCCCCTCCGACCTCCAACTCATGCAACTTTCATCTGTTTGAATAATCAAATGATTAATTGCTCGTGATGTGCGAGTGCATGTTTGAGTGTGGGGGGGTCGTAGAGGCCACCTTTCCACCTGCGTCAGCTCCTGACCCTCAGAAGCCTGGTGACAGCACGTATCGAGGCTTTTGCCCCCCCCCCCCACATTACAGGAGGCCCTTAGTACTCCTCTGTTTAGAAAAACATTAGCAGCATTTGTTTTGCCCAAAAACCTTTTTATGAAATTAAACACATTATTGTCATTTTAAATGTAATCTTTTGTTCAGTCTTTATTCATCTGTTAAAATCGTTTTATTCCTTAACAGACATGCTTTGTGCTTGTTATTGATTATTATATCATCAAGAAAAAAATCCCTTTGAGCTTGAGTTATCTTATCTCACACTCGAGGGGACGGGGCCTAAAGCATCACCTGCTTTATCGTCAGTTTGACTCCAAATGGAGCATCATTCACTAAAAACATCATGCTGTGTTGAAGGAGACTTGAGATTGAGACCATAAACTCATGTTTAATGGGGCAATAATTGGACTTTTCGGAGCCACAGGTGAAGAGAAGCGAGATAAAGGGATGATGAATGAACCGCCTCTCGGTCTCTCGCCGTCTTCCTTTCTCTCGGCTCCTTTTTTTTTTTTTCAACCACACGGAAAACGTTTTCAAACAATGTCTGATTCATATTTGATGAGCGAGTTCTTCCAGCCGCGTCCTCGCCTCCTGCTCTGGAGGAGGGACAGCATTTACTTTCATTTATTCATGCCGCCTCCGCCCCTCTGTCCGCAGCCGTCACTCTTTGTTACTGCGCGTGTTGGTGCCTCTCTGGTGGCCTCTCACACTGGGATGTGATCCCCCAACTGGGAACGGCACCAGTTCAGAGACCCGGGAGTCGTTTCGTGAGATAAGGAGAGATAAGCATGAGAGGAAAAGGATTCCTGACTTCAGAATCAGGCAATATCCTTTTTTTGGGAACTGTTTATAATGAATAATAGATAATAATGAATAATTCATTTAGAGAAAATGGCCTTTAAAGATAAGTTTATAAAATAAAGACAGGATTTTTAGGTTAAATAACTATAGAGATAATAGATATTTACATGAAACCTCACCACATTATTTTTTGAAAATGTAGTTTTCTGAAAAGTTGAAATCATCTGATGAGAATTTTTGGAAAATGAATCACAAACAAACTTAAAAGAATCACCTGCCTTTGTATTTTGGATGTTTTCATAGCCCCCATCTTCTCCCCCAGGCCGGACGCCGTCGCCTGGCGGGCGGCGCCTGGTGTCCGCGGGCAGCCTGCTGGACGACCAGCAGTGGCACCGCGTCTCCGTGGAGCTCCGGGGGGGGGGCCTCAACCTCACGGTGGACAGCAGCTCGCTGCGGGTGCAGCTCCCACCGAGGCTCACCCACTGGGACCACGAGCAGGTGCCCGTCCGCTCACTTCCGGTGACACCTGCCCTGATATTGGTTCCTATTTGACATGACCCCCCCCACTCGTCCATACAGGTGAGCGTGGGAGCGGGCCGCGGCCTCGGCTCTCGCAGGTCGGTCGGGGGGAGCGGGCATTTCCACGGCTGTTTGGAGAACCTGGTCCACGACGGGGTGGACCTGGTGCAGCTGGCTGAGACCAGAGACCGGCGGGTCACTGCGCAGGTGAGCTGGCTCAGGGTCAGCTGACTGAAAAAAGGGCTTCCAATGTGTGCGGTTTTCCATCGGTTAGTAACTTGCCCCGCCCCCCCCCCCCCGCCCCCCTCTGCATCCACCTCAGGGCGACGTGACCTTTTCCTGTGCCGAGCCCGCCTCTGTTGCCGTGACGTTCACCAGCGCCCAGAGCTTCCTGCGGTTGCCCCTGGCGACGGAAGCGCCGTCGAGGGGCGCGTCGGCGGGGCTTCACTTCCGGACTTGGAACGAGGCGGGGCTTCTGCTGACCTTCGACCTCCCGGAGCAAGAGGGTGCGGCTTGGTTGTACCTGAGCGGAGCCAGACTCCACCTGCACATCCACAAGGCTGGCAGGGCGCCGCTGGAGCTCAGCGCCGGTCAGCGTGAAGCCGAACCTCCGTCTTATAACAGTATAGAAGACCATTAAAACCAGTGGGCCCAATAATAGAAAACCCTTGACCTTCACACGATTAACATCAGAGAGTCCATCGCTGCGTCTCTCTATACGTCATCCCGCTTGCTTTGATGCGTGTCCTCAGGCTCCGCCCTCAACGACGGTCAGTGGCACTCCGTGGAGCTGGTCTCCAGGCGAGGACACCTGTCCGTCTCCGTGGACGGAGGCGAGGGAGCCACAGCTCACGCCAGTCCTCCGTTCCTCGTCACCATGGGGGGGCAGCTGTTCTTCGGTGGTAGGCAGGGCGTCGATGTAGTACATAAAGCACGATCCTCCAACCACCAACAGCAGTCTGTTGCAGGCTCCATGAGGTGTTGTTGTGTGCAGGTTGCCCCGCTGAAGAGAGCCGCCACGACTGCATGAACCCCTCCAAGGGTTTCCAGGGCTGCATGCGCCTGCTGACCGTGCACAACCAGCCGGTGGACCTGATCCCGGTGCAGCAGAGGCTGATGGGAAACTACAGTCACCTCCAGATCGACATGTGTGGCATCTTGGACAGGTCAGACCCCACCCGAAAAAAAAGAGCCTTTGTCGTATTATGTTTTGCAAGAGGAGGTCGACTAAAGCAAAGGTTACGCAACATGCTGGTGGGATCTTAACTTTATTTATCCAGGAAAATGTTGGTTCTTACCAAATTGTCTTCGAAAGTATCCTCAGAAAAGAGCATCTCTCTCACTTTGTAAACTCGGTTAATCCTGTAGATTATTAGACACCACGGATTGGATACAGAGGGAATATTGACAGCCCCCCAACACGTCTCCTCTCTGAGAAAACGATCCGTTTTGCCTGCCACACGAGGTGTAAAGACGTGGGCTTTGCTCTCTTCAGAATGTGATTTCTTTGTGAGAAGTTGTTTGGCTGCGTGGGTTCAGTGGATGCAGAGTCTTCTCCTTTGGCCTCTTGGCTCTCTGCTGTTCACACTGTTTCTGCCAGATGATCGTAATAATGATCTCACGCCTGCTTATGTTCATCGTTGCTTTTATGTTCTCATTCCGACCCTCGGGGGAAAACCAACGTAAAAGTGCCACGAATAACATCCAGCACTGAATAGCGAGGCGAGCCTCCTGAACCCACATCAGAAACACCCAATAGAATCATTTATATGTAAATCTCATTTGATCAGAGGCCTTCACACACCTGGAGCATCAACAGGAAGATGCTGAATACTCACCTGCGACTTTGTTTGAGCAATAACACGCCGCTATTAGAACGTGACGCGGCTGCCTTGTTTCAAATAAGTGTCAGATGATTTTATCCTTCTTCCAACCTCCTGCTCACCGCGTTTAGGAGGTCTACGGGGAGCAAAGGGGGTCTGCAAGGTGCGCACACGTGCAGATAAGCGATGGACAATGAACAATGGACTGGCGGAATTTAAAATGCACCGAGTGCCCACCTGCCTCCATCCCTGCTGACTCTTTTTAGAGAAAAAAGAAAGCAAAGAAATTGGTGTCAAAAAACAGATTTAAACATCTGAGGAGCCTGCTGAGTAAGGCGTTTTTTTTCTTAAAGTGAGTTTTGCGAACTGTGAGATTAAAAATACATGCTGCTCTCTCTCTCTCTCTCTCTCTCTCTCTCTCTGATGTGAAGGTTGAAGACAAGCTAACAACAACGGGGCTGTTTTTTTAATCAGCTAAATCCGACCTCAATGTGTTTACAAAGCTTTGCTCCGTTAAGTTGTGTGAGAAGGATGCTTCAGAGGACCAGGACCACCTCTGTCGTGGTGACGGGTTCTGATCACACACTGAGCTTCACACATTCACTAATTGTGTTTTGCCCAGTGTTGTCACGGTGATAAAAGAGAGAAGAAGAGATGAAACTAAGTAAAGGTGTCGCATCGAGCAGCTTTCATCTTCACTAAAACTTAAGTGGATGTTTTTGCTGTTTTACCCCAACCGACCTGTGAGTGGAACCTGAGCGCTGATGTTAATCAGGTTGACCTGGATGATCAAAGAGTCCCCCCCCCCTCCTCCCCCCTCCTCCCTTCTGCCTCCCTCTCAGGTGTTCTCAGAGCCACTGTGAGCACAGAGGCAGCTGCAGTCAGTCATGGAGCACCTTCCACTGCAACTGCTCCGGCACCGGCTACAGCGGAGCCACCTGCCACAGCTGTAAGCCGTGTGTGTGTGTGTGTGTGTGTGTGTGTGGGTGTGTGTGTGTGTTCACTTGTTGCGTGGAGTGATACCACCTGCAGACATTGCTGTGGGCGTATGGACACATGAGGGAGAAGGAAACTCTTCATTCTTGAATCTAGATCAAACGTGACGGCATGATTGTTGCTTCTTTTTGCGTGTCTACAGTGATGATGATGATGATGATGATGATGATGCTGCGTCTCTTCCTCCCCAGCGATATACGAGCAGTCCTGTGAGGCGTACAAGCACCGGGGCAACACCTCAGGCCATTATTACATCGACGTGGACGGCAGCGGCCCCATCGGAGCGCAGCTGATGTACTGCAACATGACAGGTGGCTGCAAACACACACATCAGAACCCCCCCACCCCGGCCCCCCCTCTGCCGCCGCCCGCCCTTCCCTCAAATAAAGGCTTTGCTTTATAATCCCACAGAGGACCACACCTGGATGGTGATCCAGCACAACAACACGGCCCTTACGGGGGTCCGGCCGGCGCCGGGGGGGGGGCGTCACTCCGCCCACTTCGAGTACGCGTCCGAGGAGGAGCAGCTGGCGGCCGTCATCGGCCAATCGGAGCACTGCGAGCAGGAACTGAGCTACCACTGCAGGAGGTCCCGCCTCCTCAACACGCCGGGTAAAATACCAGCAGAACAAAAGCCTTTTCATTGGTTCCTCTCTAACGGGGTCTACAGAGACCCTCATCAGAGGACTAACCGGCCTGGGGGGGGGGGGGTTGGGTGTGTGTTGCAGACGGCCCTCTGCTCAGCTGGTGGGTGGGGGGTCCCGGTGACGGACAGGTGCAGACTTATTGGGGCGGAGCTCCGCCGGGCAGCCAGCAGTGTTCCTGTGGCCTGGGGGAGAACTGCGTGGACCCCCGACACTCCTGCAACTGTGACGCCGGCCGCGGCGAATGGTACCGTGTGCTTAAGATCACGCCGCGTTCACGTCTCATTACCGAAACTCTACCTTCTAGGGCAGTTTGATTCAGAGTTCTTCATAATTGATATTTAACTTCATTTTCTTCCTCTAGTCTGTGGCTTCCTCTTTAAAAGCGTCCCCCCCCCCCCTCTTTCCAGGGTCAATGACTCAGGCCTGCTGACCCACAAGGAGACCCTCCCCGTCAGGTCTCTGGTGCTGGGGGACGTCCAGAGGCCCGGCTCAGAGGGCGCCTACAGGGTCGGGCCTCTCCGTTGTCATGGAGACAGTAAGTCGAGTCCAGAGCCCTCTACCTGTGTGTAACCCTGGCAACAGGTGACATTTAGCTGTCGTATTGCGTTGAATTCCACAGCCACGACTGAGCGGCTTTTGGTTTATTTGCAGAAAACATGTGGAACGCTGCATATTTCGAGCAGGAGACGTCTTACCTCCACTTTCCCACGTTCCACGGCGAGCTGAGCGCCGACATCTCCTTCCTGTTTAAGACGTCTTCTTCCTCCGGCGTCTTCCTGGAAAACCTGGGCATCAAAGACTTCATTCGGATCGAGCTCTGCTGTGAGTAAAGACCTTTTATTTGTACATTTGTTTTAATTAACAGTTGCTTTCAGAATGGAAAAGATTCTTTCAAAGCCATAAATTACACAGTAATCACATTTTTAATATTTGTAATATGTTTTAGAATATCTGTAGTCATGTGCCTGCAGTTATTTGGTTACTTCAGACATAAAGGTCACATTAAGGAGCTTCTTGTTGTGTGAAAATAAAAACACAACAACCGACAATTATCTCCGTGGCTGCACTTGAGATGACCAGGAGCTGTTAGAGGAGAGAGGAGAAGGAGTGAGGAGAGGAGGAGGAGTGAGGAGAGGAGAAGGAGTGAGGAGAGGAGAAGGAGTGAGGAGAGGAGAAGGAGTGAGGAGAGGAGGAGTGAGGAGAGGAGAAGGAGTGAGGAGAGGAGAAGGAGTGAGGAGATGAGAAGGAGTGAGGAGAGGAGAAGGAGTGAGGAGAGAGCGTTTGAGAAGATGAGAAGCCCCTTTTACACCAACAGTCTCTCCTGCCTCCCGCTCAGCTTCCACCGAGGTCCTCTTCTCCTTCGACGTGGGCAACGGGCCGACGGAGGTCGCCATGACGGCCGTCTCCCCGCTGGACGACGACAGGTGGCACCGCGTGCGCGCCGAGCGCAACGTCAAGGAGGCGTCGCTCCGCGTGGACGAGCACCCCGCCGCCGCGAGGGAGGCCCCCGCCGCCGGGCACATCCACCTGCAGCTCAACAGCCAGCTGTTCGTAGGTGTGTGTGTGTGTGTGTGTGTGTGTGTGTGTGTGTGTGTGCGTGTGTGTGTGTGTGTGTGTGTGTGTGTCCTCGTCTACTGGGGACGTATCGCTACGATGTCTTTGGTCATTAAAGCGGACGATTTAAGCCAGATCCATTTACCCTTAATCTGAAAACCTCAGCAATTACGCCGCCTTTATTCCTCCTGGTCCCTGATTACGAGGATCGTCTAAAACAGTTGATTTCCTTGGACACCTGCATTTACTGGGCTTTAACGCTATTCAAAGCCGAACGACCCCCGTACTCCGTAAGAAGGATGAACCTCAGGGGACAGTCGGAGGTTGCAAAGCGAGAAGTTGGAAAAAAAGGACTTTTGGAGTTTAAATTTCCCCCTGAAGAGAATAATATGTTAAAGTCGGGTTGAGGGAATGTCGACACATCTTTGTCCCCCGAGGTGCAGAGTAACAAATCGGTCTCTGTCCTGATCACAGAGACGTTTCGATAACTGAGGTAGAGTAGGGTCGACTTCATCCTCGTGCACTCCAGCTGTTCTCCCGTGCGCAGTAGAGCGACTTGGAGATAGGAAATAATGAAGACAGAGGAAAGTTTCTTGCATCATTCAGAAACGGGGATAAGCTTGACAAAATGTCAACAGCAACATAAAGCTGTGATGATTTGTAGCTTCAATGTAGAAAATCACAGGTTTGGTTCCATAACGAACAGCTGATCCACACCTCTTTTCACAGAACCTTCATCAACTCATACAAATAGAATGTGGACAGTGAAGTTATTTACTCCAAACCTCCTGCGTGTCTCCCCTCCAGGCGGCACGGCGTCCAGGCAGAGGGGCTTCCGGGGCTGCATGCGCTCCCTGCAGCTGAACGGCGTCACGCTGGACCTGGAGGGCCGGGCCAGGGTGACGCCCGGCGTGCAGGCCGGCTGCCCGGGCCACTGCAGCAGCTACGGCTCGCTCTGCCAGAACCGGGGCCGCTGCGTGGAGAGAAGCAGCAGCTTCGCCTGCGACTGCAGCTGGTCCGCTCACACCGGGGCTTTCTGCGACCGAGGTCCTCGACGTGCACCACCCGCATATTTCATATGTGTATGACATGTTTGACATGATGACGATGATGGCAAACACACATGTTAACACACTGCAATAAGATTATCCCAGCATTTAACCATAGATTTAGTGCAGAAAGTTTGAAAGTATAAGAGCTGTGTGCAGATTTCTTATTGAGTTCTTATCAGACCACACGCCTGCACTTCTCACTTCAGCAGTTATACTTATGCAATAGTTAACAGCCCAGCGGCGAATCACATCCCACATACACACAGGGGATTTAGTTAGCAGTCACATTTTGCATTGTTCTTTTCACCTGGCAGGGTTTTGTGGCACCACGAGCTCAACTAATTAGTCACTGCCCCATGTACAGATCTATAATTACCCATATTCAAATGGGAGGCATAGTGTCCCTGCAAAGCAAACGTTTATCAGCCAAAATCCCCCAAAAAGCACATCCAGCATGAGCGGCATAGCAGCTGAAAATGACAGTGTCTCCTCCCTCCTTCTCCTCCTGCAGAGGTTTCAGCCAGCTTCAAGTCGGAGACATCCGTCAGCTACGCCTTCAACGAGCCGAACCGGAGCAGCGGCGGCTCTCCGTCCTCCTCTGTCTCCTCCGACCTGGACCTGAGGGCGGAGAATCTCTCCCTGAGCTTCAGGAGCCTCCAGAGTCCAGCCCTGCTCCTCTTCGTGGGCTCCTCCCGCAGAGAGTACCTGGCTCTGCTGCTCAACCAGCACGGTGAGAGCCGTGGTAAAGCCTCTGGAGGCTTTACCTCCTCTCTAATGCTTCCATGGATTTCATTGGCTGGCCCTGAATGTTCCAGTGTTTATTGTCAAGTATCATGACACAAGGATGCATATATTTTAGATAATCTATTTGCAGCATCATGTTCATAGAGTTGCATATATCACAGTCACCGTTACATCCAACTTCAGAGCACGACATTTCTGAAACCAGTACCGGAAAATATCTCCCATTTTTCTAAGAGACGAATATTTGAATGCAGTCAATCAATTCCAAATGGTATTTCCTTACACCCTTAAATTCAAATGTTGGTGGCTTGCAGATCCCTTAAATTATAATACAATAAACATTTTTTGACGTATAAAAACGTTTGACTTTCAACGTTTGTTTTGCTTATTTGATACAAGAAATGTATCCTCGCTTCATCTTCTTAACTGTCCGATAAAGTGCTGTATAGAGTTGAGGATTGGTGGCTCTAAGGATCATCCATAAATCCTTCTTTTCTTCTAAAGCAAACCTCCTGTCAGCTTCTCCTCCTGCTCGGCTCCCACTCCTTTCTGTTCTCTTGCTCCATTCCTCCTTTCAACAACGCAGTGTTGAATCAGACGAGAGGCGAGTGAAAGGCAGCTGATAAAGGTTTCTTTTTGGTGATTGAATACTGTGACTGTCTTCAGTGTTTCAGAAAAGAATTTGCCGTAGTCTTTTTTATGGGATTTGTATCAGATTCAGAATATTGCCTTCTTATCTTTTAACAATCCCCCGGGTAGTTTTCATCCATCTAGATCGGAAAGTTAGAACAACAGGTCCGTAATCACTGATGATTACTTATGATTACAGACCTGAAAGCATTCAGAGGCTACTTGAATGAAAATGGAACTCAAAAGGCAAACAAACACCAACATAAATAAATACAAATACCAACACAATATTTTCAAGGCATTGTTTTCTTGTATTAAAGAAGAGGGTTTGAGGTTGTTTTTTAGCAGCTTATTCTAATGTCAGTGCTCATTCAATTTCATGCTTTAACAGTTTATGCACTGAATCCAATTCATCGATTCCTCCTTGTGCTTGAAAATGATCGTACGAAGCACACCAACAAACTGCAAGGGTCAGACGCTACATTGTTACGCTACATTGTTACGCTACATTGTTACGCTACATTGTTACGCTACATTGTTACGCTACATTGTTATGCTACATTGTTACGCTACATTGTTACGCTACATTATTACGCTACATTGTTATGCTACATTATTACGCTACATTATTACGCTACATTATTACGCTACATTGTTACGCTACATTGTTATGCTACATTGTTACGCTACATTGTTATGCTACATTATTACTCTACGTTGTTATGCTACATTGTTACACTACATTGTTACGCTACATTGTTACGCTACATTGTTATGCTACATTGTTACGCTACATTGTTACGCTACATTATTACGCTACATTGTTATGCTACATTATTACGCTACATTATTACGCTACATTATTACGCTACATTGTTACGCTACATTGTTATGCTACATTGTTACGCTACATTGTTATGCTACATTATTACTCTACGTTGTTATGCTACATTGTTACACTACATTGTTACAATACATTGTTACGATACATGTTGCGTAGTTACATAAGTAGGCTACATTATTAATTTACATCGCTGCATTACATTGATACGTTCATTTGTTACATTAAATTGCTACTTTAGTTGTTATGCTACATTGTTACGTTACATTGTTATATTCAATTGTTGCGTTATATTGTTTTGTTACGCTGCATTGTCAAGTAACATCGTTATGTTATTGTTTTGTTATGTTACGTAACGTTACATTACATTGTTACGTTAAATTGGGATCTTATATTTTGTTACGTTGCGTTTCTACTTTACATTGTTACGGATGACAAACCTTTCTAAGAGTTCCGAAACAATCAGTTCGGAAGGTCACGTCTTAATTTCTTTCTTTCAGAAGTGAAAGCTGAATATAATGAATGACTCTGACCGTTTCTCATCCTTGAAATCCCTTTGATGTCTTCCTATGGCTTCTGTAAGAAGAGAGAACTAAAAACTAGTGATATGAAGAAACACATGCTTCTTCTTAGAGAGGCGTGCATGTCAGTGCTGTCGTCACCTGGTGTGACTTGTTCCCCGTGGTCACTGTGGCGTGAACACACTGTGCAGCTGCTTCTCACGCTTCACCTTTTCTTCTCCTCTAATGAGTAAGATACAAAGGCAAGAAGCAGGGCTGATTATAAATACATTATTTATAGCTTACGTAGAAAAATGTTTGAGGTCACCGTGGCCTGAGGGCTTCATGCTTTCACATTTCCAAAGTTATGCTTTTATGAATTCCTACAATGCATTAATGTGGACTAGTTATTATCCATTTGCTCTGTAAAATGGAAAATACGCTTTTCAATGTGTCTTATCATCCACAGCCTGCAGACATTACGCAATGAAATCATTTCTGAATGACAAGAACATTAAATGAATTAACTTCTGTCTGTATATCATTTCTGGCAGTATTTGGCTAATTTTCTTGATGTACATTTTTTTCTGGGTTTATTATTCACCTGCTGTTCCCTGAAATATCTTGACTTCCCTTGAGACCCTTTTTGAAAGTAGACGATGTTTGGAAAGAAAGTTTCACTGGTTCAGTTTAAAAGAATTATAGTGATTTATTAAACTAAAACACAAAGTTAAAATCTTTAATATGTTGACACAATAACAACAAATAGTTGTATTACTATGTCATTTGCTATTAAGTCCGTTGCTGATACTGTGCAGACATGCTGGAGGTGAGATACCGTCTGGACAGCAGCAGAGCCGCTGACATCCTGAGAAGCAAAGTGACGAACCTCGCCGATGGACGGCTCCACGCCGTCGTGGTCAGCAGGAGGGCCGCCGCCGCCTCGGTGCAGGTAATGTACAAGAACACATTCCACTGTTCGCAGGACGATGATAAAAGCTGACCGCAGTGAAACAGTTGGATTAAACTACGCTCTTTACCAGAGTCTGAAGGGAAGGGTCTCCTTTACAGTCTTTCTAATACTCCTCTTTGGTCCTGAATGATAGCCAGGGTTTCCACCCGTTGTAATATATGTTGCATTTTACCAGATTGACCAGAACACCAAAGAGGACTTCAACCTGACGTCCGATGTAGAATTCAACTCCGTCCGGTCGCTGGTTCTCGGCAGGGTTCACGGTAAGTGAGCCTGAAGAGCACAATGATGTACTGAACGCTTCGTCACGATGAGGGGACCCTCAGGGCGGCAGTCTAGACCATGTAATAGCTACAGAACAAACATGGAAATTAAAGTAAATACCGGCCACTCTCAGGACAGGATGAGTTTTATGTGACACATAATCCATCCAAACGTTGTTGAGACGTTTCACTCCAAACCACAAATGTAACTCTGACCTTAACTCGAGTGCACGTACCCTTTCTCTCCAGACTCGGCCGAGTTGGACCCGGAGCTGTCCCGGCTGGCCTCTCGGGGCTTCACCGGCTGTCTGTCCGGCGTCCTCTTTAACTCCGTCAGCCCTCTGAAGGCTGCCCTGCTCCACCCGGACACCAGCCCCGTGGTGGTCACCGGCCCACTGGTCCAGTCCATTTGTGGCTCCACCTCCGCCGATCCCCACGCAGCGGGAACCAGACACCACCTGTCAGGTCAGAGGGCACGCTTCTTCTAGTTTGAGCCCAAACAAAGACCTACCCCAAGGTCATTTATTCCGTTTCCGTTGTCGTATCTTTCCCCAATGCTCCCCATGTCTCTTTGCTTCTCATCCGCTCACCTTCATTTTGTCCTCTTCGTCTACCTCGTTGTTCGTTTGCATTCGACCCCTCTGCTCTTTCCTTTGTGCCTTCACATGCTTCTGTCTCTTTCCTTCTGTGTCTTTGTGCTGCAGGCCAGTCCGGATCCGTGGGAACAGGTCAGCCTGTGGTGAATGCCATCAGGAGGGACTCGGCTCTGATTGGAGGTACCGTATGTTTCTCCCTGCAACCTTTGGCCATTATCCTCAATCGGGATACGAGGGGCGTCTGATGCCACTTTCTGAGTCCTCAAAGGAGGCTTCAGCGCCTTCGGGTTTGGCCCCCTGCAGGAGAGAAAGTGCTCTGGGGCTCCTTTTGTTTACAGGCACCAAAATATTCAACTCAAAATGAAAGACATTCCAGCTATAACAGTCCAGTATAAACTCATTTAATAAGATGGTTACTTCTTCAAATATATTGCTTAAACAATATATGGTGCGTTGACTGATCAAACATAAACTTAAATGACAACATTTGACGGCAATGATGCGGCTTACATGTAACTACAGCAGTGACCTTTGACCTGCGCCCTGTCCTCTGCCTTGCAGGCGTGATAGCGGTGGCGATCTTCGTGACCGTGGCGGCGTTGGCCGTGGCGGCGCGGGTCCTCTACCGGGGGAAAGGCACGTGTCGGGGGCAGGAGGGGAAGACGCCCCCGAAGCCCGACGACAACGGCGGCCGCAGCTGCTCGCGCGGCGGCCCGAGCGAGAACCAGAAGGAGTATTTTATTTAGGAGGTTTGGACTCGGACGGAGACGGAGACGCCAAAAAGCAGACTCTACTCAAACTGAGGCCGAGCAGAGAGAGCCAGAAGTCGTGTTCTCCTCTGGTCTCGTGTCCTGTGGTTTGCAGAGACTGGACGAGGACGCGGTTTGTAATACGTCTGCCTGCAGGAGAGCAACCGTAAATATTTAAAGACGTATTTCCGTATATTGGACTTTAAACCGGTCCTTTCCTCAGGCACGTTGGAGCGATCAAATGACGAACTGTGTTTTTCTACAGTGGGTTTTGTTGGTATGAAAGTTAAAAACAGGTGAGGGCATTTAAATACATTTTTCCAATCTGGATAATGAGTGTTTGGTGTTTTGAGTGATTTACTCTATTTAAGTGGTTGTTTGTTGTTGTTGTTGTTTTTTTTCTAATTTCAATTTTTTTGCACCTGTTCCATTCCGTAGAAAGCACAAAGCGAGGCACAACTCTTATTTATTTTCCTCTGCTTCATTTTTTCTTTCACTTTCCTGCCTCCAGCTCTCGATGTTGTTCTGAACAGTAAAAGTATTGAGTAGGACCCGTTTGCTGTGGACTCTCTGTTCAATACAACAAAAACATCCCATGTGTCTTATAACTAATACAGAACAAATCATTTCATAAGTTTGGAAAACTCGTGTGTTATGTTCCCCCCATCTGCAGTTCCATTTATCAATCTAATCAGATGCATGCTGGGAAAAATAAGACTGAACATTAAACGCTGTGACATGATGAGCTGCAGCTTGCTGGTCCAGAATGGTTTAGAAACCTCAACGTCCGAATCCATCATTTCTCTATTGACACACGTTTACATCATTTAAGCTTCCCACGGTCCCTCCTTCACAACGTGACATTTCGAAAGGCTGTTGACATGAATCTGTGTGTGAGCGTGCGGATGCGTCAGGCTTTATCACACACACAGACACACACACACTCATCCAGACGAGTGTGGCTTCATTAAAGCGCAGACATTCTGGCCAAAGAAGATGTAGAAGTGGACACTGGAGGAACCGAATGCCCACACTTGACTTTGCCAAAAAAGTTTCACAAAGTCAAACGCAGCAGCCAGACTCCTGATATAAACATTTAATGAAGATGCTCTGAACAGAGGAGGAGATCTGCTGTGATGTCGTTATGTGGGCCGGATAATTAACAGCCGCCTGCTATCAGATCAGAGACCCCAGCGGCTCCATCGGAAACCCGCTGGTCATAAACGGACCTCAAGTCGATTTTGAAAAGACTGCATGTTAGTGGATTTTAGTTGGAAACATAATGAGTCACTTTTTTATGAGATAGAATTTGAACCATTGTAGGAGGTTACATTGACCAGTCTATAGGGCTTTAAGTTGGGCTCTGAAGTGACTCAATCTACAAAAGGATCACTCGCCATATTGTTCAATTAAATTGATGTTGGAGCTGACAAGTTTCGCTCCTCATGTGTTATTGTAATCATTAATATGAATTAATCATTTTCATATTTATTAATGTTAAAGTGTTTGGAATTCAAATTACAACATGTTAAACAAACCGATGTGTGGCTGATTAACTCACTTCCTGCCAGTAACACATGGGGTTCAGATTCACAGATTGCAACGACTCGCCGTGCACATCCACAGCTGAGCATCTGTTTCTGTCCTCAGCAGAGGTCGGGGTGGATTGAAATGTGACCGCAGCTCCTGCATCTAAGATGTTTGTCTTGGCTCACTTTCAAGCTCACTTAATTCAGCCCGTGAATGAACAACAAACTGCTGAGGATTAATCTCCAAAATGCTGCCGGTCTGTTGGGAATATTTATGAGATTAATGCGGTTTCACTCGCATTAGGTGCTTAGCTGCATATAACTCCTAAATATAGACAACAGTGGGAATAATGACGATGAATAAACCCACCCAGAGGATGTTGGGCTAATCTGTTGTGCCATGATTACCATTCTAGAGGAGAGTCTCACATCACAGAAGATGAGAAGGAGTTCATGGCTTTGTGTTTGAAAGGTTTGTGTTCATCCAGAGCCTTTCATCACGGAGCACTTCAAAATATTAGTTTCTATCATCATTTCTTTTGTCTCTCTGCAGCAGACCTTTTTTATTCTAATCTTGCTTTAATTATTATTATTCTGGCTAACAAAGGCCCTAATGAAATGGGCTTTAGCTACTCATCTCACCTGTCTTAGCTGACACACCTGACTTCCATTACTTGATTATCTCAAACCTTTAAATACACCTCTTTGTGTATTTAAAGTGGCCGTGATGAGGGAGTTAGAGTGAAGGTCAGCCTCTCGGCTCAGATGCATCTGATGAGACTTTAAAATTAAGACTTCTGATGGGGTTGCTGATCTAAACAAGAGAATGTGGGACAAGATACATTACTACAATGCTGATTTGAATCTGCTCCAAGAAGTCATGGTTTACTTTGTGGGGGATTTGGGCAAAACATGAAACCTTATATTAACCATAATATGTCATGGGAAAAAAGTAAAAATATATTAGATCAAAAAAGTTGAAGGAAAAACGTTAAGAAATATAAGGTAAAAATATTTTGAAAGAGAAGTTTAAAAATATCAAGTGTCCGGGCAGTGGAGGCAGTGATGGATCACCGTTTTCCAGACGCTTGAACTCGGACAGCGAGATATTTCAGCTAATCGGGAAAAGAAGTCCTACACCTCGGAGCAGAAAGTTTTCCAGCGTGTGATTCTCTGATGTGGACGCCATCATCCTGTGGGACAAAGGAAATTGAAAAAAAGTCAAATACTATTAAGTTGGAAAATATTTTAGAAAAAAAAGGACAAATGTTAATTAAAAATAAAAAGTAAAAAAATAATAGAAAATAGAAAAAAAGTCAACTATGTTTTGAAAAAAAAAATTAAAGGTAAGTAAAAATTAATTAAGTCAAAAATTATTTTGAAAAAAAAGTCAAAAAATGGTCGAAATGTTTTGAAAAAGAATATTTTTTCAAAGAAAATCTGATAAATTAGGTGAAAACATGTTAGTCAAAATGTTTTGGAAAAAAAAGTTTAAAAAAATGTCATGGTAAAAAAAAGTCAAATGTTTTCCAAAAAGTCTAGAATTAGGTAAAAAATATTTTGAGAAGAAAGTTTTAAAATATTTGGGTAAAAAATCTTTTGGGAAAAAAAGTCAGAAAATGGTCGAAATGTTTTGAAAAAGAATATTATTTTTTCTAAGAAAATCTGATAAATTAGGTGAAAACATGTTAGTCAAAATGTTTTGGAAAACAAAGTCAGAAAATGGTCATTAGGTCAAAAATGTGTTTGTCAAAAAATGTTTGAAAAAGAATTCTATTAATATTACGTCAAAAATGTTTTGGAAAGAAAATAAAATATTAGCTCAAAAATGTGTTGGTCAAAAAAAGTTTTGGAAAGAAAAGTCAAACTATGCTGTGTCAAAAAAATTGAAGGAAAAAATTTCAAGGTCAAAAATATTTTGAAAAGTCAAATAATGTTGTGAAAAAATTTTTAAAAATATTAGGTCAAAATATTTTTTTAAAGAAAGAAATATTAGGTCAAACATATTTTGAAAAAAGTTCCAAAATGATTAGTTCGAAAAGGAGTTTGAAAAAATAGTCAGAGTATGTCATGGGAAAAAAAATCCCAAAAATGTCAGGTCAAAGGAGAATTGAAGAAAAAAAATGAAAAGTAAAAAAATATTAGGTCAAAAAATATTTTGAAAAAATATTCAATTATATCAAAAATGTGTAGGTCAAAAAATGTTTTGGGAAAAAAAGTCAACATTTATCAGATCAATTTTTTTTGAAAGAAGTCAAAATATTTTGATTCAAAAAAGTTGAAGGAAAAAAGTTCTTGGTCAAAATTTTTGAAAAGACAAAGAATGTTGGGATTTTTTTGATTAGAAATATTAGGTAAAAAATATTTTTAAAAAGAAGTCAAGAAATATTAAGTAAAAAATATTTTGAATTTTTAAGTCCAATTATTTTAAAGTCCAAAATGATTAGGTCGAAAAGAAGTTTGAAGAAATAGTCAGATTATGCCATGGGGAAAAATATATAAAATTGTATTTAATATAAAAATATTAGGTCAAAAAATGTGTTGGTCAAAAATGTTTTGGCAAAAAAGTCAAAATATATCAGATCAAAAAATGTTTTGAAAGAAGTCAAAAAAGTTGAAGGAAAAATATTCAAAAATATTTTGAAATGGAAAATATTTTGAATGTTAAAGTCCAATTATTTTAAAGTCCAAAATGATTAGGTCGAAAAAAAAGTTAACATCATATAAACACTTGTCTTCCATCGCCATTTGTCAAATTAATTGATTAATTTGTAGGGTTCCTGCTTTAAGAAGTGTTTTTTGTGTTACTTATCATGTTGTCCTTAGGGTTAGGTTAGTTATCCCTCTTTTTAAATCTAAATCTTTGATGAATGTTGTCCATAACACAGAGCCATAGGGGAAGCACCATCTTCCACTTCTCAAAGCCATTTTTGCACTTTGTTGGATTGTAAGAAGCCATATCATTACATCTGTAGCCATGCACAAATTCATTAGACACCTATTAGGGGGGGGGGGGGGGGGACAACTCTACATGGATTCCACCCGAGGCCCGTGTTCCAAGTCAATCACAATCACCGCCGTCACAGTGCTTTTTCCCCCCTGTGCATTTAATCAGTTTTTGCTGTGGCTCAAAATCAACCTCTTGTTCCATATTTATAGCCGGGCCGCGTGCTGAAAGGTCCTTTCCTGCCCCTGCATAATTATTCAGTCGCTATAAAACATCAGTTAATGCTGTTTGTGGCTCAAGGTCACAGCCAAGTGTCCGGGGAGTGGAGGCAGTGATGGATCACCGTTTTCCAGATGCTTGAACTCTGCAGGACAGCGACACATTTCAGCCAATCGGGAAAAGGAGTCTTTGTTGACAGAGATGGCTGGAGACTTTTCCAGCGTGTGATTCTGGACGCCATCATCCACTTCCTCTAATGGGCTGTTGCTCTTTGGTGGACCCATCTGCCCGTACTCACTACTAATGAATTTCCCTTGTGCTTCTCTATATCAGCATGTACACAATCACTACATTGTTGTTCATACAAACAGGTGCTTTACATTACAAGTTGTCAGCACATCCTGTCTCCTCCTCACTGGATACTCAGAGAGGTGTAGCGCACCGACTGCCTTTCAATTACCTTAATTGTTTGTATAATATGAGCAGCTTGTGTGTACTGGTTCACATTGTTATGTAAAAAAGAATAATATTTAATGCAGCATCAACAATTACTCATGTTCTGTCCAAGCACCGTGCTTGGGTTTGAACTGAGTTAGTTCGTTGCGTTATTTCAGTCACGTAAATCGATAAAGCCGATGATTCATTTGGGGCTTCACGCGACACGGACAGCGGCCTCCTGGGTGATGCTCCTCCCCCCCCGACGTGGATGCACCGAGACTTCAATCACAAACGTGTTTTGGCATTCATGAGAAACAAATGTAATCTGTGGGAAAAGGAGGTCCATGCGTCGACAGAGGAGGGTTACGTGCACATGCAAATCAAAAGCCATCACGGCATAATCAACTAGTCGGGAATTGTTAGCAAGAACAGCTTTGACCCAACCTCGTGAGACGAGGGACTCTAATGGAGCCTGCAGGTTCCATCCGGGACCGAAGGACAGAAGAGACTCGGCTCTTTGTTCCAGACTCGAGGCTCCTTATTTCAGATGGTTGGACTCGTCTTTTAGGAGGTGTCTCAGGTCAGCACGGTGCAGCAGTGGGTCCAGTCGGGGTTTAGCTCGTTCGTTTGTTGAAGTGGATCCTTAGCTGGAAGGAGGGTCCCTTGGCTTCCCCCGGAAACAGCGCACTCAAACATAGTTGTGTTTTTATTCGTCAGAACGCATCAATAATAAACCGTTCCCCTTCCGTCTTTACTGCAAAGCAGGGGAATCACCGTGGAAAAGCAAAACAGTTCGCTGTTTCTCGCTGGTTGGGTTTCTTTTTGTTCATTCACAGTTGAGCCGTAAACACACAAACACCCGGAAGGTGTTTCTTCAACAGCCGCCTTCCCACTCAATTTGCCAGCCGTGCTGCGGCTTGATTTCTTTATTTTCCAACTCCCATCTCCGGGGTCTTTAGCGAGCACAGCTCACAACTCTCCAGGGCCTCCGCAACATGGAGACGGCTCGATGCGAACATTAAAGGGCGGCGGATCAGAGGCGCTGAGCCACGTTTTATTATCAGGGAAGCGGGAAGTTTTCAAAACAAGAGTCAGACATACGAAAAAGTCTGCTGCGTCAGAGGAATTCTTACTTTTTCTCTGCTTCTTTGGAGAGGAACGTCTTTGTGTTTGCATGGTGACAAAGACTGTGTGTGTGTGCGTGTGTGTGTGTGTGTGTGTGTGTGTGTGTGTGTGTGTGTGTGTGTGTGTGTGTGTGTGTGTGTTTGTGTGCAAACAACCCAACATCTGAATAACCATCACTCTGTCTTTTTCTACCATATGGCCACATTTCATATTCAGCGATGACACAAAACTCTGATCCAACAAAGCGCTCTGATTAAATATGATTAAATATATCACGCATTCACTAAACACACAGCGGAATCCTAATTAGTGGAATTAAATCCACTCTCGGCCCGAAAAAAACGGCACCTGCAGCCGCGGCGAGATCTGGAACCGATCATGTGATCGTCGTCCAGAGACCAGAAAACAATCCTTTTCTCTCGATGGAGAGAAAGAAGCCAAGCAGTTTGGATTTTTATTTCAGGAATAAGTTTTCTTCATCACCTTCATATCATGCAGTGATTTTAATACTGTATGTAATTAATCAGAAGGGCAGAAACAAACAGAACAGAAACATTTATTATTTATTTGATTTCCCATTATTCCATTTTTTGAGGGCTTTCATCTATTTATTTACGATGATTGGTTTTGGTTTTGGTTTATTTATGGTCCAGCAGTCACATCTCTCACCATAATCGTTATTGATTGACAGTTTATTATTTGTATTGTGAGTCGAGCTCCCTCTGAAACCGGGGTAAATAGAACAAAATATGAGGAAAGTTAAGGCAATAATCTTATATGGTTATTATTATAATAACCTCACAATCCTTGTACTGAAGGTACAGTGATGAATTCTGCCACTTTAGTTCATCTTATGATAACGAATCCTGGATTACTGGCGACTGTCATTCATTAAATGTATTAAACAGCTGAATGTTAAATGTTCATCATGTTTTCTTTCCATGAGTCTAAAAGAATGTTGCTGAAACAAAATAGCCCCAAATCTAAAAAAAACAACTGGTACATAAAAAATAGTGTTTTAGCGTGAAATGTCTCCCCTTGGAGGTTTTGATGAATATAATAAGTTATATTAATTGACATTCACTCCTTATAAAAACTCTGGATTCCCCATAGACGCGACACACGGCTGATTGCACTGATCCCCTTTTAATTAATTCTCAATTAGCCCAGTAAACTGCACTGAACTCTAAGCAGGTGCTTAAGTATCTGATACAGTTTGAATCGTATAAAAGCAGCTCTTGCAGGGAAAGGCATTCAGGTCGATGGGAGTCATGTCCCTGGAGGTGTGTCCACCGTCTGGTGGGTCGGGCTGAAGGACGCACATCTTTACACGATGATGCTGATGCTCCCTCAAAGGCCAATAAAAGCAGATCAGCCCTGTGATTGATTGATTGTTCAGTTTGTTTGTGACATCAATAAGAAGGACAAACACATCCAAGGAACGTCTCCATGAGCACACATAGATAGTGTGCTTGTGTGGACACAATGCATGTGTATGCATGTAATATATACGTATATATGCACATAATACATACCACACGTGTTGCATAGTCTACTATTAGCAGGAGACTCTGCATTGTATGTGCAAAAGAATCCCCAATAACACATGGCATGTTTTAAGATGTTCATTAATCTGTACACATGTAGACACAAATACACAAAGATGTATTAATAACCTTCCTTTTAAAAATAAATATATTGTATATCTCCCCGGTTTGTTGGTAAATGTTAAATGAATGAAGACATTTAGTAATTCACCTGCTGAACGACGCTCTGCTCATAAGCTGATTGATCAGTGGAGTTAACATTAACAAGTTCCTCCTTCTTTTTTACTACCTTTGGCACAAATATATGTCAAATAATATAAATAAGTTTGCCTTAAGCTTGTGTCTAATATGGATTCTTGGACACCGAAGCCGGACTTGTGTCCCTTTTCAAGCCTGAAGCGGTGATTTATCATTGTTATAATATATATATTACAATAATAACCTGATTACTGTGAGGACGTACGTGTACTTCTTTCTCAGGTGCTGCTGGAGTTTTTGTACGGAAACACAAACAGAAATCATATTTCTGTAAGACGTGACACAAAGCGTTGTGTGAGGGTACATCAACAGGTATGCTAACAAATAGAGACGCAATCTGCTGCACAATAAACAGTTAAATACCACCTTCTGCTTACAGAGTACTGGATCGGTACCTGTTGCCTTATGAAGAATGAGTGCTGAGTCCACAGGTAAACCTTCCTTCAGGTAAACCACAAACCACAGCAGGAAGAAAATAACAAATCAAATATGCAAAAAACATGATCACTGACATCATTGATAAGACGAGAATGGAGTTTAATGAGTTTTAATAAAGTAGCTCTCGTGTGAATAGAATCCCTTCGACTCGTCCTGCGTGTGCAGGATTCACAAGACGAGCCGACGTCCGACAGCTTTTCCTCAAGTCCGAAGAGAAGATGAGGAGGCAGAGACAGATCTGCATCGGGGCTCTTTAGACACTAGGTGGCACCGTTTCATCACTTATCTGAGGGCGTTAATCTGATTATGGAGACGCGGCCGACCTCAGAGGACTCATAATGTGACACGGTGCTGGTGACGTGGACCTGGTGGAGTCCTCAAATGTCGTCCCTGTATTCCTGTCCTCTCTCCGGAGGACGAGGCCTTGGCCGTGCTCTCCTCCGAAGGGACCCGTCACACAGACGCGGCGCTTTGAGTAGCTCGCTGCTCACGATTAGCGAAAGCATTTAAGTGAAGTATTTATGTGACGGCGAGCAGCGAAGAACTAAACGTGATGACGCATGATGGAGGGAAAGAGTTGGTGTTTTTTCTGGGCAAACAGCCTGTTATATGTGTCGCTACTGTCTCTGTGGCCCCTCCTCCCTTGTTTTTCCCCTCAGGTGCCAATCTGCCTGCACCTGGGTGTCTGAAGAGAGCAGGCCAATCACCTGAGGGGGGCCCTGGTGTTATAAAGGGAGATTGAACAGTTCTTCTAGAAGAGGTTCCTGTGGTTGTCATTCTGACCCAACAAGTGCAGGTTTGTGGTGAGAGATTGAGGACAGCAGGTACGTTGGGGTACCAGGTACATGTGTGCATTCACCTGGGAGCTTTCTGTCTGGAGACATTGGGTTGTTGGTTGGTGCCCCCTCTGTATTTTGGATGATGTTTTATAGATAAGTACAGGAAGCCATTTTTGTTTGTTTCTTTCCCAGAAGTAGTTAGCTAGGCCTAATTTTATTATCTCGATATCTATTTTTTCACATATTCCTTGAGCGTCCTGTGTTGGTTTCCCTCGTCACCGAGACAACTGCCAAAAAGGGGACGTAACACAACCCCATAAATCTGCACCCGGTCTGAGCGTGCATCAGCCCCTCCCTCACTAGAAGACGTCCTAGAAGTCCTTATTGTTTGCAGCTGTCCCCCGAAGGCCTCGGTCTCTCCTAATCATCGGAGCTATTTTGGGATCTCCTGCTCTGAATGAGTTTTTTTTCTTTGCTGACTCTGCGAGTTTCTCTTGATGTCAGAGGCTCCGTCACATTAGGAGGGTTGGCACAGTTTTCATGTGTTCCGAACCTTATTAAGAAAGTAAAGGCTTTTTTTTCCCAGTCTTTCCCTTTGGTTGCACCCTCCGAAGTGGTAGAAACAAGTGTTAGTTCTGAGGTTCCAGCAGTTTGTTATGATGGCCACAAAGAGACACAGAGATTGTGCGTTTATTTCACCAACAATTACAGATTGAAAGGAGCAGTTTGTCGTTTGGTTTCTTCTCCATTTACAAGGCATTTATGTCAAATGGTCCTCGACCGAGTCAAAGCCTAAAATCCTCAACGTTCAAACACTCACTGGAATGCAAACTGTATTTTAAGAAGAAGAACCAGAGCAGAAACACATTATTGTATCTCAGAAAACCTCTCCGCTTGACCCGGGGAGCCGAGGATTTGTTTCCGTGGTCCCACAGGAGGAGGCGAAGCGTTTAGGGAGCAGCCCGAGGCGGCGGAGGAGAGCGCGGGGCGTGATTGACAGGAGGCAGGGACGGGAAAGGTCTGCAGGACGGGTTCCTGTCAGAGTGAAAGCACTTAACAAAGTGCAGGAAACTAATCCCCTCCTGCGAGGCCTACGTCTGCTCTCGGGAGAATCTAATGTCAAACCCTAAAATGCCCTCTGAACTTTGCCCTGAGGTCAGTCCCTGTTTGTGTGTCTGCACCACGTTCAGCTTCAGGGACTCCAGAGGAAAGACGTTTGTTGAAAGTGAGAATTTGGCCCATTACAAATGGAGATGAAAGAATATTTTACTTGAAATGAACTAAAACAAGTGACCAGTCCACCAGCACGTAGCAGCCGAAGGCTCCTTTATTCATGAGACACAAGCAGAGCGCTGCTGACATCTTGTGGCATCTCACTTCCAGCTGGTAAAGGTCCCATCGGATTAGTTTCCTTTGAAACAGCTGTGGGTTTTAGTCACTGCGGCCTAGAAGACGATGTCACAACCACAGAGGGAAACGTTGACATGGTTTTATAACCACAAAGGGAGATTATTCCAATGATACCAAGATAAAACAAACCACACTTAATAATAATAATAGGAAACCACTGTAACCAATCAGATCAAATGGATTCATTATGTGCGGTTAAAGCAGCTACAAGCATCTACTATACCATCCTCCACTTAAACACACAAACACCAAATGTAACATTCATGAAAACCATGAAGTATAATGTGACATAAATGTGACATAAACTAGAAAAGATAATTGTATTTCAGCCATTACGACTGTGCAACAACAGTTTGACACACACACACACACGCACACACTCCCCCCCCCCCCCCCCCCCCACACACACACACACACACTAGCTCACCCTGCTCTCTGGGAACTACAGGAACTGTTTTTTGCTGCTTGAAATCAGAAAACTAAAAGACAGAGTGGGTCATAATTTAATTGAACGTCATTTTAATTCAGACAAATGGCAAAATAAATCAATAAAAATAAGGGCCAAGAAGTCCTCCTGCTTTGTGTAACTCACGGTTGTCATGGATACAGCTAGAGTTCGAAAGTCATCAATGTGTGGCGAGGCTCTCAATGCATTCAATACTCTATAAATAGAAGGAAATATGCTCTCTGCAGTTAGAGACCGTTAACATTCCAGCTGAATGAGTCTGAATGAGATGAAATGCAACCGGACTGCGTTCATGTGAGGTAAAGAGAAACAAATGTGTGTATGTGTGTGTGTGCGTGTGTGTATGTCTGGGAGGAGTTCGCAAAAACATGTTTTTCACAAAATTCAAAATGGCAGACATAAAACTGTAGGTGCATTTGCATACCATGATTGACTTTTTTGTAGAGCACATCCAAGAGCACCTGTGTTCAAAATTTCAAGTCAATCGGTAAAAGTGGGCAAAAATGTCCCCAGAGGGAGCACTTTTTTTCATCCCCAAATTGCGCGATTTTTGATCATTATTGGTGCTCTTTTCTATAATAAATAGCATAACTTTTTCTTTTAGCAAAAATTGAAAACGGGTCCCACAGAGCCTAACACAACAAGCTACAATAACAAAGAGACCAGTAATACAATTAATCACATAAAGTAAAAATTATGACAACATGCTTTTGCAATGTTCCCTTACTGTCACAGACAGAATTAGTTTCTTTCCACCTCAAAGGAGCCTGAAGCCTGAAGTCGGGCCTCTCTATTACCCCCCCCTCCCCCAGTCCCTAGCCCCAATGAGTCACTTGGAGACCGCCTTCTCGGCATCTTGACGGGTGATTTGGCTGGTCATGGCGTTTTTCTTTAAGCCTCCTTCAAGAAACAAATTTAACGGTCACTTTATTTTTTTTTATTTAACCAGGTAAAAGTCCCATTGACATCGAGATCTCATTTTCCAGGGGCGACCTACTTACTTCATATGTGCAAACACAACTCTCAGCCAAGACTGTAAAGACAACTATGTTAAAGGAATAGTTCACCAGACAGTTTCTGGTATTATAGTATATTTAAGAAATTCATACAGGTTTGAAACAACATGAGGGTGAGTATATGATGACAGAATTTTCATTTTAAAGTGAACTATTCCTTTAAGAAAAGCGCTATATAAATCAAGATTATTAATAGAAATACACACATTCTCTTAAACACACACTAAGCACCTGAGAGACATGTGTGAACACACTGCTCAGCCAGGACAACAAACGCTCCATTAACAATGTTTAAAATCGACATGTTTATAATGTTAGGGTATTGTGACACCTTTCTATTATCAGTACAACTTAAAACATTTTCCACATGCACACCTACCATATATTACTTCATACAGTTTTACGGCCTTGCACTCTCTTCCCATTTCGGGCCCACAAAGTTATACTGCCTGGACAGGCCATGATCTAGAAGGAAGGTCATCATCCTTTTTGTACAAATATGTATATATTGATCTGAAATATAGCAAATGAATTTTAAATTCATTCAGATAAAATTACCAAACATATCTAAACAAACAAAAAATATATTTGTCTTTTTATTAATTTAATGAATAAACTAATTATATAAAACTATTGTCAGTGCACTACAAATAAACTGGTTCTATGCCTTTACTTTATTAAATTTATTAAAATACAAGGTTTAAGACATCTATTTTACTTTGGTTAGGTACAGCCTGAGACATGACAAAATAACAATAAATGCTTTTTTGAACAAAGGGTGAACAAACTCTGAATTTACACTAAACTCGCTTCTTGAAACGGACCCCTGGAGACACCTCATGCAGCGCAACAATAAATGAACACAACTCTCATTTTCAAACACAAAGTTTATTTTCACTGCAAAAGCAAACAACAGGGAAGGAGTGTTTTAAGTGAATGCTACAAGATTATGATAAAAACATTTCATAAGGCACAGAGTAGGCAGATGGATATATAATTTAGGAATAAAAGTGACTTGATGAAAAACCCCATTTGTATAAATATCATAATTTTAAAAATAGACACACTTCACAGAATGAAGCACATCAATACATACATTAAACATATAAATATTCAATATAAATATATAGATATATATATATATATATATATAAATATATACCAAAAGTATGAATTTATAAATATACGTAGTACAGATAATATATTATTAGATGCTATACCTTGGCAGGATAACATTATTTTGAGTCATTTTGTATTTATCTCAGTAGTAATGCTACAGAACACTGGAAGCGCACTCCCTGGTGCTCCAATACCAGTCACATAGCTTCCACAGCTCAGTTTTACTTTAATACCAACATGAGAGTCCAGTCAGCAGCTAGCCTAGTTAGCAGCTAGCCTAATTAGCTTAGAGAGCAGTTAGCCTAGTTGGCAGTTAGCCTAATTAGCTTAGAGAGCAGTTAGCCTAGTTGGCAGTTAGCCTAATTAGCTTAGAGAGCAGTTAGCCTAGCCCAGAGACACAGTGGTGAATAACTATGAGTAACAAATGATTTTGGAGTTCGGCTGATTTTTCAGACTTTCTAGAACATTCTGTAGTTCTTCTTCTCACAGGTACAGTTATTTATTCCTTTATTATTGATTGCCCCCCCCCCCCCCCCCCCCCTGGATGGATGTGTCAGTGGTCGGGGAGGAGGGCGAGTTAGTGGCTCTTGGTTCTCAATGTGCACTCACTGGTGCCGCAGAGAAACCTCTCAGCTTCCACAGCCTCAAGAACTATGCGTCGGGCACCAAGTCGTGACAGGCAACTAGCGGCTGTGCATGTGTCATCTAGACCGGTAACAGTCACAATATACAGTACGGGTTTTGTTTGAGATAAAATGTCTAAAGGTCTAAAGACTAAAGGTTCGTATTAGACACCAACAAGTACTTAAATAGAAAAATAGTGCAAAGTTAGTCATAAGCTTATAATGCTATTACGCAGAGGGAAATTGTTAAAAAGAAACGTACAGTAATACAGCAGTGGATTTAAGTTTGAGCATCAAACTTATTTGCTTAAGAAATACTACTACTACTACTACTACTACTGCAGTGATTCCCTGTGTAATGTGAAGACTTCTACCCACGCAGCTGCTCCACTTCAAGCTTCTAGCTGCTGAAGCTCCTCATTGCTTTCATTCTCAGGGGAGCCGCGGCCTTTCTTTCTCCTGCAGAACCAGAGCAACAACAGAGAATCAGAAAAGGCCCAGACCAGTTTACTATTCAGTGTCTAAAGACAACGTTTGATATTATTAAAAACACACACACACTTTAAATACTTCATTTCATTCTTATCATATTCGTTGTCTCGCATCAGTTGAATACAAAGTAACAAACATGAAAGAATCTGATTAAACGTGTTGTTACCTGTTACGAGAAGCTATGAGCTTGTAGCAGCCCAGAACCAGAACCAGAAGACCCAGAAGACCCAGCACGACAGCAGTGATTTTTCCAGCAGTCATCGAGTGAGTCTCTGCCATGAGAACAGAAACCGTGCAGATCACAATCTGACTTCTTTTAATCCACTTCTTAAAACCCATCATCACAGAGAGCTTCATGTGGAGCCGCTTTCACTGCTTTGATTTTGTTATTTGAGTTCTTAAGTTGTTTCTATTGTTCTGTTCAATCAGGGTTTAAATGCTTTGTCCATCAAATCAATTTGTCAACTAAACAATAAAGTCATGTAATTAATATTAAAATTGTTAACAGGCAGCATTTGGACTTACTTCATAAGTCTGACAGTAATCCTCAAATACTTGAGACTTCTTTAAAAACAGATTACTGTATAATATTATATTACATATAAGTAATACGTATAACATTGTTACTCAAATAGGAAGTAGGGACACATTGGTATGACTGTATGACCCCTGGTTCACACTTCAGGCCTTTCTGCTCAGTTCAAATGTGGTTTTAGGTCTGAATCATAACACTCATGTATCACACCTCGTCCAGGTTGTAGCCAACAAATATAAATATACAAATATAAAACTACAAACACCACAGTCAAATCTCACTTACATCACTTAGTTATGTTCCTACCTCCTTCCTTTGATGCCCAGGGGTTTATGGTGCAATTGACTGAAAAAACAGAACAAGACATTGACTTGAGGATCAGAAGGATGAAGCATTCTATAATAGTTATTATTATTAATAATATTAAAACTCACAGCTGCAGGTCACTTCGTGCTTCAGCTGAGCAGAAAGAATAGATTTCTCATCAGTAATGTGCAGACTAAAAGGACCATGTGTGTGAAGTTGTTCACAGTGAATTACCCCATCCTCACAGGTCCTGGCGTAGTACATCTTGGGGCAGCACTTGTTGATGTAAAGGCTTCGGTTGCAGCTCCTCACCACCTGGTCAGTATGGCCGGTGGGGTCGGCCACTGCGTCTCTCTAAGGTCGACATAGAAGAACAGACACTCAATGATTGGGGGGGGGTCGTGGTCTATTGCTAACAACCTGAATATAAGAGTGCAGGCTTGCACTTACTGTGCCATTCATCCACTGGAAGTCACACTTTTCCCCACTGAATTCTGGGACACTGTAAAGGGTGCCTTCTGCGTCCCGGGTGACGGTGCACTGAGTGTCCGTAGCGCTGCAGAGCTGCAGAAAGAAGACTGAGGGAGGACAAAAAGAAAAGAACATGAGGAAGGAAGGCTCCATGCTGGCTCCCATGGTGTCTAAGCAGGTGCTGGTCCGACATCGACCAGCCTCCCCCCAAATATCTAAGGTCTGTGTTCACTGACTGACTGTCAGGATCCTTGTCTGACCCGGTCTGTCTTTTGCCTGATTTCCCCCCAAAGTCTCCTTCCCTCATGCGTCATCCCGTTTGACATCGAACACACACAAAGGACAAAAAACACATGGACACATGGATGTATGGCGCGCCATTACCTGAGGAGTGGCAATAAAGGCACAGCAGAGATGCTCTCGAGTCTCAAGTAGAGTCTGAAGTCACCGTGTGTGCGACTCGAGTCTCTATCGAGTCCGAGTCTCAAACTCGAGTCCCCATCTCTTATCAACGTCCCTTTTACCGTAAAAAAAACATTCCAACAACTTTTTACTCCTCATTTACTCGCTACTTAATTTTTTTGTGGTTTTTCCCCATAAAATGAAAATGCGAAGCGTAGCCGCTAAACCGGAAGTACGTAGATTTTCACAGTAAGAATCGACGCAACCGTCTGTAATGACACCCCTGCGGTAGATGGTCAACGCTTGCCTGATCAAATTTGATGTGGTTGAGCCGGAATATTTTATTGTAACAGCGCATATTTTGCATTGCGCGGTTCTTTTGTTGTCGTCTTGTTTAAAGGTTTTGTAACCAAAGCTCACGACGAATGGCCCAGCAGCGGCCGGTGCGCAGCCAGCAACATATGTAAATGTACGTGTAGGCAGGTAACGGCGGGAGCGGTATAGCGAGCTCAACAGATGTTTCCTAAAATTAAACATTGTTAAACACACACTTCCCCCCTCATGTAACACGCGCTGTTCCTTGTAGCAACATGTAACCTCTTATAGACTTTACTCGTCCTGCTACGAGGGCTCCACGCGATGAATGAAACACGCGCACTACTCACGTGTAAAAGCCATCGTCGCGAGCTGCATGCTGATCGATACGTCACGAGAGTCTTCTGCCCGCGATCCAGAGAGTTTGACAACTTTAACTTGACTTTAACCGAGTTTCCTGCGTCTGTGAGGAGCGGGGTTGCTGGCGAGGATGCTGCTTCGCCTCCGCTTGGGTAAATGGGGGAGGGGGGGGGGGGGACGAGGTGAGGGGAGGGGGCGGTGAGGGGGAGGAGCAGCGCGCGGCTGATGTAACCTGCTTTACCATAGTATTAGTAACTATTTCGTCATTCCATAACACCATAAATAAAAGCTAAATAATGTATACAACAGAAAGACATCAAAGAGCACATTGAGTATCTGCGTCTTCCGGTACGACGGAGCCGGCTGAGAGAAGTGGTCACGTGAGACCTGGACTTGTCAATCACTGATGGAATTCCCCTGAAGGAGGAAAAGTTATTGGTTAAACACACATCACCCCACCACCACACCATGGTGTGATATCTTTGTGGGTTATAATAAGCACTTAAGACGTAATTATTCAGGACTGTCAGAACACATGAGGCTGCTCGCGCGTCACCCGCTCCGGAACTCAACAGCGCAGTCATGTGACTTCAAGAACCAATCACAGCTCAGATCACCCTCTACACGAAAAACCCAGTCTATTACAGGCCTCCATTTTCACATTCATGACCCATCTGCACAAACACCCCTCCTTTTACTCCTTACAAATCCAGTCTCTTGGGGGCACTTCTGAGTCTGGACTTCCCCTTTGAGGCCCCCCCCCTGATGGAACAGCAGCTGTGCTGGCACTGCTGAGCGGAGGGGAAATAACCTCTCCTGGCACTCAGGTGAACCTTCTCTGAGATGACGGGGTCAGGGGGGTTTTCTATTTTTATCAATACAACTTTCAAACTGATTGGGACATGGAGTCTGCACGCTGTTCCTCTGGTCGTCTGCAAGCCAGTGAGGGAAGCCAGAAGAAACACGTCTCGTCTTCCAGTTGCTTTTGGTTAAGGCGCATACTGATGAAGCATGTATCAGTTCCGCAAGGACTATTGACCTCTGGAAAGTGTGTGTGTGTGTGTGTGTGTGTGTGTGTGTGGGCTTGGCACATCAAACTCGTGACTGTGAGTCACCTCCTTTCACTGTTCTCATTTCCCACTTCTCTCTGTGGTCTTTTGACAGGTACTTAATTCATTTACTGTTGCCTTCAGCACACTGTCTCCATGCCTCACTGAGAGAAAAGCACTCAGCGAGATCGCGACTCTTTGCTGTCCTGGCTCCCAGATGGTGGAATGAGCTCTCCGATGACATCAGGACCACAGAGAGCCTCTACATCTTCCGTCGAAAACTCAAGACACACCTCTTTAGACTCTACCTTGACCAAAACACTAGCAAACCGTAGCACTAACAAATGATAGCACTTAAATTGTACTTACAATGTACTATAATGGCACTTTTCTATAACATGTTTTGAAACTGCTTATTTGATGAAAAATGTACTTTCTTGTTACTTGTTCTTCTGAGTTTGTATCTCTATGTGGAAATGCACTTATTGTACGTCGCTTTGGATAAAAGCGACAGCTAAATGACATGTGATGTAATGTGTCATCCCCGTTGGTTTTGTTTTGCCATGTGCTCGTTGTGTGTTCTTGGTCCCACCTCCAGACTCCGCCTATTGCCACGCCCCCCCAGCTGAGACCTATGAGGAATCGTCACTGGCTGCACCCCCCTCTTTCAGACATCGAACACACACACACACACACACACGCGCACGGGGCAATGACGTAGCAGAATACTTCATGAGCCAAGTGGTTAAAGACTGGACAAAAAACACATGGACACATGGATGGAGCGCGCCATTATCTGAGGAGAGCCAATGAAGACACACACACACATTTACGCACACACACACACGCGCGCACACACACACACACACACACACAACTTCCCCCCTCATGTAACACGCGCTGTTCCTTATAGCAACATGTAACCTCTTTCAGACTTTACTCGTCCTGCTACGAGGGCTCCACGCGATGAATGAAACACGCGCACTACTCACGTGTAAAAGCCATCGTCGCGAGCTGCATGCTGATCGATACGTCACGAGAGTCTTCTGCCCGCGATCCAGAGAGTTTGACAACTTTAACTTGACTTTAACCGAGTTTCCTGCGTCTTTTAGGAGCGGAGTGATGCTGCGTGTGTGTTTGTGTCCGAGCCGGCACTCATTTGGTGAAGGAGGGGGGGGAAGAGGGAGGAGCTCAGAGCGCTCAGCTGATGCAACTCCAGCCAACTTGCTGACTTGGCTACACTGTCACCATAGTAATAGTAGTAAATTATTTTATTTCCTATTGAACTGATTGGTTAAACACACATCACCCCACCATGAGGGATCAGATCACACCATCACACCATCGTGATGGGGTGAAATATCTGTGTAGTCACGCCTCACCTCACTGTGTAGTCTCCTCCACCTCGACACGTTTAAATGTTTTGTTTGTCACGGGAACGCTTTGCCTCCTTCCATCATCTCCACAAAGGAAAAGCAAAATAATGTCACCACTTTATCTAGAGAACAGAACAACAAAAGAGCATCAACAAAAAATCAGAATGTGCCCATCATCACTTTTTTGTCTCCCCTTAGATTATATCTCCCCTTAGATTATATCTCTCCTCCATTTCGCTAAACAATCCTTGTACATTTTTTGGAAACAGATTATTTCTCACTTCATACATTATAAGTGCCGTCCTGAATGGGACCAGATCCATAAATTTCAACATGTGTGATTTTATGAAGAGTGGGTTTGTGCGATCTCTGTATCCTGTTTTATTTATTTTGTCCTTATTGCTCTTTTCTGTATTGTGCATATCGGCTGCAGAGCGCCTTTGTGAGTGTTTCCTCAGACTTCGACACAATAAGTCAGACATGGCAAAAATAATGAGTGATATAGAGATTTATAATCCCGGATATGTTTGGTTTTCCACAGAATTGCCGAGCACTTTGCCAGTTTTACTTGTATGTATCTTACTTTATTATCCAAAATCACACCAAGACAATTTATTTCCTGTATCCTTTCTATTTTAGTATTGCCTATTATCAATTCTATATTAAAATCTATTTTATGTCTCCCAAACAACATGATCTTTGTTTTGCTTAGATGTAATGATAATTTATTTTTATCAAACCATAGTTTTACTTTATTTATTTCAGATGGGATTGTCTCCAAAGTCTGCTGCAAATTCTCACCGGAACAAAAAATATTGGTGTCGTCTGCAAACAAAACCAATTTCAGTACTTGTGAAACTCTACATATGTCGTCGATATAAAATGTGAATCAATTCGGACCTAATATTGACCCCTGTGGTACCCCGCTTGTAATGTTCCCCAAGTCAGATTCATGGTCACCTATCTGCACAAACTGCTGTCTGTTTGTTAAATAGGGCGACAGCCCCCTCCACCCACCTCCACCCACCTCCACCCAACTTCATGTGCACATTCCCCAGAAAACATTGAGCCGAGGCCCTTTGATCTGTGAGTCTACTTTTGTTTTGTGTATCTGCAGACTGTCTCTTAGCAACAAGCCGACAACATGCAGCACGTTTGACTTCATACTTTTGTTTATGACGGTGATTTGAATTTAGTCGCCTTCCCTGGTTTGTAGAAAGCTGGCTTGAAGTACACTGAAACCTGTTTGTGTGTTTTAAGCCAGAGCTCAGTCCATCCAAAATATCAAAGTCACAGCCGGTGTGAAGCAAACAGTTACCTCAAGAAACTGTTTGTAATCTAATTGTAATTTATGTATGTAATTTAATTTTTACTCGGCCAAAATCTAACAGACAATGTTGATTATCTAAGTTTCAGTGAATTGATAAAAAAGGACTGAATGAACTTTTACGGGGTTTTGAATCAGTGAAAAGATGAACAGGTGGTGTCAGGTTACAGTGCTGACACTGATTAAGTGACTGGCAGTCGGCTTGATTCACCACTTCCTGTCTCAGGAACCACCGAACCTCCCTGAACCCACACACTTTACAGGACACATGAATGACTCATTTTACTGCAAAAGCAAATCACTTTTGTTGTGGAATATTTCAATAAAACTAGTTTGGGAGAAGAGAATGATTTGTTTCTGGGTTCATCTAATAAAACAGAGTCTTGATGAATGATCAAAGTTGCAACAAGGTTCAGATGGGTAACAGAGATCCTTTGTTTGAGAATTTTTGTTAAAACGTCTTCAGCTGCAAAAGAACACTTTTGAATCTCCCTTTTCTTCTCACATTACTTAAATAGAGACAATAATCACTCTTTCATCATAAGACTATGTTATAACATATTTTACCATTACACGATGAAAGTGTTTAAGTGAATGCTACACGATAATGACTTTCTAATAATCATATCATAAGGCACACAGAGTTAGCAGATGGATACATAATTGACGCAACCTTTTTATTTAAATATCATAATCACACAGATACAAATAGAACTCGCCAATAGCAACAACAAAAAAGGAGGTGTCACAAGCTACTAAATAAAATGGTTCTTGTACCTTTGCACATGTCACATTTCAAGTTTGTGTGAGATAAATTACTTTTGTTAAATATATAATAAAAATACCTAAATTGTCTTTGTGTCCATTATTTGGAAAGTCCGCTTTACATGCTGGTGTTTGGATATGCATTTAATACGGACACTTTACCTTTTTTGTGCAAGTACAATGACGCTGTCAGGGGTGTTTACCCTGTGAATATATTTAAGCAATAAGGCACGACAGGCTGGACTTTATTGTCAATGTAAAGCTTCAAGGCTGTTGTCAAACTAACGGTCGGGCAAAATCAAACTTATTTTGAGTGTGCACAAATATCAGGTGTTGGTGCACAACTTCAGCCAACCAGCAGCTGTGCAGGTGTCTTCTAAACCGGTAACAGTCACAAGATACAGTACGTGATTTGTTTGAGATGAACACAGATGAACCTTCCTGCTGCACCGAGGAAATGTTTGGTCAACTATAACATCCAGTATATAGTTTCATTGTAGTAACTGGTCCATGAATACAGTGCATACGATCTGATATGATAATGTAGTGACAAAACCACATTGCTGCTAAAACAATATACATTTATCCTATTGCATATGTGAATATTCGATATGACAGCAGTGGACGCATCAAACTTATTTGCTTAAGAACTACTGCTACTACTACTAGTACTACTGCTACTACTACTACTAGTACTACTTGTACTTGTGCAAAAATTCAACCTAAAAAAAAATCACTGTTAAAATATTCAGCCGCAAAAGAAATGACGGTTACAATATTCAACCCAAAAAATTCAGCCGTGAGACACCAACATCCGGGACACTAAGGAAGAGCAATCGATTCTAGATTCAAGATCAGGAGCGTGCGTCAAGCTAAAGGAGCGAGCACCCAAAGCACCTTGGGCTTCGGATTGTATCCATGTCCAATAATAACGGGGCTTTAACTCTTCTCTATGCCATCAGTGTGGCATAGGACAGAGTGGAGAGAGGTGCGGAGACAGCGAGTAAACCAACGTAAAACTGTGAGATAAGTGTTGTGACTTGGACCGGCTGACGAACCCCCCCCCCGTGTATCGACCCCTTTGGACAAGGACCCGATTGATGAATGACGCGTGGACGCATGGACCCGACCACGTGGGAAAGGTGAAGTGTGGCTAAACCTCCCTCATTGCCTTCAATAAAAAACTACCAACTGCACTCCTGCTGCCGGCGTGTCTGATTGAGCGTGTGACATGGACACCCCCTCCCCTGGGCGTGCCACATACTGTAGTGGCTCCACTGTGTAACGTGAAGACTCCACATCAAGCTTCATGGCTTTCTCCTAAATTGTGCTTTCAGTCTCAGGGGAGCAGCGGCCTCTCTTTCTCCTGCAGAACCAGAGCAACAACAGAGAATCAGAAAAGGCCCAGACCAGTTTACTATCCAGTGTCCAAAAAGTTACACGGCCACCAAACGCCGCCACTCATTTCACAACGGAGAAAAGCTAATTTGTGCGTTACACTTTAAATACTTCATTTAACTCTCTTATTTGTTTTCTCTCATCAGTTATATACGAAGTAACGAACATAAAAGAATCAGATTTAGCGTGTTGCTACCTGTAGAGCACCAGCCCCAGCAGAACCAGAACCAGACCCAGAACCAGCACGACAGCAGTGATTTTTCCAGCAGTCATCCAGTGAGTCTCTGCCATGAGAACAGAAACGGTGCAGATCACAATCTGACTTCTTTTAATCCACTTCTTAAAACCCATCATCACAGAGAGCTTCATGTGGAGCCGCTTTCACTGCTTTGATTTTGTTATTTGAGTTCTTAAGATGTTTCTATTGTTCTGTTCAATCAGGGTTTAAATGTTACAAATGGTCCTTTTGTTAGTTTGCTTTGTCCATCAAATCAATTTGTCAACTAAACAATAAAGTCATAGAATTAATATAAAAATTGTTAACAGGCAGCATTTGGACTTACTTCATAAGTCTGACAGTGATCCTCAAATACTTGAGACTTCTTTAAAAGAGAATACTTAAGTCCAGGTACAGGTAAGAGTTTCGTAAGTAGGACCTTGTTACAGTAATGAGAGTAAGTGTGAATTGTGCTTCGAGACTAAGATCCGTAATTTAACAGATGATATAATATTGTTACTCAAACAGGAAGTAGGGACAAATTGGTATGACTGTATGACCCCTGGTTCACACTTCAGGCCTTTCTGCTCAGTTCAAATGTGGTTTTAGGTCTGAATCATAACACTCATGTATCACACCTCGTCCAGGTTGTAGCCAACAAATATAAATATACAAATATAAAACTACAAACACCACAGTCAAATCTCACTTACATCACTTAGTTATGTTCCTACCTCCTTTCTTTGATGCCCAGGGGTTTATGGTGCAATTGACTGAAAAAACAGAGTTAAAACATTGACTTGAGGATCAGAAGGATGAAGCATTCTATAATAGTTATTATTATTAATAATATTAATACTCACCGCTGCAGGTCACCTCGTGCTTCAGCTGAGCAGACAGAATAGATTTCTCATCAGTAATGTGCAGACTAAAAGGACCATGTGTGAGAAGTTGTTCACAGTGAATTACCCCATCCTCACAGGTCCTGGCGTAGTACATCTTGGGGGAGCACTTGTTGATGTAAAGGCTTCGGTTGCAGCTCCTCACCACCTGGTCAGTATGGCCGGTGGGATCAGCCACTACGTCTTTCTAAGGTCGACATAGAAGAACAGACACTCAATGACTGGGGGGGTCGTGGTCTATTTCTAACAACCTGAATATAAGAGTGCAGGCTTGCACTTACTGTGCCATTCATCCACTGGAAGTCACACTTTTCCCCACTGAATTCTGGGACACTGTAATGGGTGCCTTCTGCGTCCCGGGTGACGGTGCACTGAGTGTCCGTAGCGCTGCAGAGCTGCAGAAAGAAGACTGAGGGAGGACAAAAAGAAAAGAGCATCCTTTAGTGCACTGATGCAGTGCCATATGTGCTGCTCCAGTCTACGTGAGAGTCAGGTACACGGCGTACACCCACTAACAAAAGCATGATGGTACGTTACCACATCGTTGCGACAGAATGTTCAAACTTTCATTCATTAATTCACTGTCTGTGTTCCCCCCTCCACCCTTCTGCCGGGAGACTTTGTCAGCTATTTTCCCCCCAAAAATAGCTGACATACGCCCCTCTTTCTCTAACCCACCTCCTTCCCCCTGTATCCCACCGACTTCACCTCTATCGCCCTCGCTTCCCTCTTTCACCTCCCTGTCTCCTAACCAAGTTCTTACCTTAGTAACCTCTGCCCGTCCCACCACCTGCCCTTTCTGTCCAAAACTATTGAACGTGCTATCTTTAACCAACCCTCCTCCTATCTCCATCGTAACAACCTCCTTGACCCCCAACAGTCAGGCTTCAAGGCGGGTCATTCCACAGAGACTGCTCTCCTCGCTTTCTCAGAGTAACTCCACGGTGCTAGAGCCGCCTCTCTCTCCTCTGTCCTCATCCTTCTGGACCTTTTCTGCAGCAATTGACACAGTAAACCACCAGATATCTCCTCCCTTCAGGAACTTGGCGTCTCAGGCTCTGCTCTCTCCCTTCTCTTGATGGACGCACCTACCGGGGAACTTGGAGAGGATCTGTGTCAGAACCTTGTCCTCTTACTACTGGAGTTCCTCAGGGCTCAGTCCTGGGTCCCCTCCTCTTCTCTATCTACACCAACTCTCGGCTCCGTCATTCGCTTGCATAGTTTCTTCTATCACAGCTATGCCGACGACACCCAACTAATTATCTCCTTCCCCGACTCGGACACTCAGGTGGCAGCACGGCTCTCTGCATGTCTGACTGACAGCTCTCAGTGGATGTCCGCTCACCACCTGAAGATCAACTCCGACAAGACCGAACTACGACGCAGGACCTGGATGTTAAATTTAGCAGCTCTGTGTTAACGCCCACTCTGACTGCCAGGAACCTCGGTGTGACAACACGATCCTGTAGGTCCACGCTCTACAACATCAGGAGAATACGACCCATTCTCACTCAGAAGGCAGCGCAGGTACTGATTCAGGCTCTTGTCATCTCCTGGACTATCTCTCCTGGCAGGTCTCCCTGCTCCCCTCCACCTCTGCAGCTCATCCAGAATGCAGCAGCTCGACTGGTCTTCAACCTTCCAAAATTCTCCCACACCACTTCTCCTCCTCTCTTAACTGGTTACCAGTGGCTGCCTGCATCCTGTTCAAAACATTCTCATGTACCATGCTGTGAATGGATGGGGTCCAGTCTACATCCAGGACATGGTAAAACCCTATCCCAACTCACACATTCAGCTCTGCATCTGCCAAGCTGCTTGTTCCTCCCTCACTGAGAGAAAAGCATGAGGCTGGGACAAATAATGCCCTTTTATGGCATTATTTGTCTTGCATGCCCCGCCCCCCTTCCCCGCTGCTTCTGCCTTACACCCTCATGCACCCTCATGCGTGTACAATGTATAATGATTCAGCAGAATATAATATCATGAGCCAAGTAGTTAAGGACAGGACAATAAACACACACACGCACACACACTTAAGACAGACAACCCCCACTCTAAATACAAATACATAAATTGATAAAAAAAGGATATTTAACTCAAATCATCAAATCACGTTTGTTAGCCTAGCACCTGTTTGTGGATGATTAGCTAGATTGACATTAATTTGTGTGTTGTCTGAAAATATCCCAGGTCACTTTGCAAGATCTCGCACCATCTCATTCCTTCACATGGCTCATGACGTCCACCTGATGTGTCCTCTTAGCTAAAAGGTTCCAAAAACCGTTTTCTACTCAGCCAAACGGAAATCCCTCAGCTGCAGGGCCTTCTGCTTTTGGAGTCTCTTTTTTTCTTGGCATTATGCTGCCATTTGTGTTAATGAGATAAATCAATGTTGGGCGAAGAGAATTCAGAGTGATACATAATAAAGTTACATAATCTCTATAAAGCTGACAACACACACACATTTTTAACTGTTTTCTGACAGAGTTGTCTGAGAGAGTCTGACCCACATTTCATCTCAATGATTGAATAAAATTAAACAACTAGTCTAGAACTTGTCTAAATTCACAGCAAATTTCAGAGAGTTAAATTGACTCTGTGAGATTCAATTTTAACTCTAAGCTGGTGTTTATTTTGTCCCAATCTTGTCAGTGTTAAATCAATACTCAACGAAGTGTTAACAATTTAACTTGGAATAAGTGTCAAAATAAATGTGCTCAGTGTTGAATACAACGTCATTTAGCTGATGATTCTATCAAAATCAACTTATGTTGCATTTTTAACACATAGAGTTTACATTTTATCCCAGCGAGCAGCTCAGGGTTATGTGCATTGCTCAGGGACACTTTGACATGGAACATGGAACCAACAACCCTGTGGTTCCTGGCACACCCTCTCTAACCCTTACGCCATATTGCATGGAGTTGAGCCTGATACCAAGAAGTGTGACGCTGTACAGTTACATTTCAATCCTATCAAAGTGTTAATTTAACTCTAAGTGTTGTAAATGTATCTGATGTTGACACTGGATGATGACTCCAGCTCTTTGGTACAATTGACTCTGTAAGAGTTGAATCTTTTTTCAAGTGTGATTTCAACTCTGCACTTTAACACTGTTGCCGAACACTGGACAATTAACTCTAAGGATTTTGCTGTGTAGAACAGTAAAACTGCCTTTAAATTCTCTGCTTGCCTCTCTCTTCATTAAACATGACAAACGTCAGTAACTGCAGTACACTATCCTAGCGTTCCCTGTAGATGTGCACATCTACTGTTCCGTTCCCAAAAACCCATACAAAGCTGAGAACTATACTGTAAGTGCCATGGACGGTAATGTCGGTAATCAGACAGTTGATGGACCCCATTGACTTCCATAGTAGAAAAAAAAATACTATGGAAGTCAATGGGGTCCATCGACTGTCTGATTACCGACATTCTTCAAAATATATATTTTTGTTTAGCAGAATAAAGAAATTCATACAGGTTTGAAACAACTTGGGGGTGAGTAAATGATGACACAATTTTCATTTTTGGGTGAACTATCCCTTTAAAGAGCACAAACCCCTCTTTAATATGACACCAAACAAAATGTACCTCTAATTGTTGAGACACTTCCCATAAAAAACCTATACAAACAAATTACTCACACAAAACGTCCCGATAATATACAGTATATATACAATTTAGAGTATTCACTTGCCGTAATATTGCATATTGATATTGGAAAATTCAGATGAAACATTAGAAAATATCTAGTTAGTTGAATATACAGCTTTGAAAATGCAAAGTGTGTAATAGCGAGTAATAATTAAAATAATCAAATGGCATTATTTAAGTTTCTTTCTAGAGAAGAAGGGCCGTTATGAGTTTTAAATGGTTACATTAGAATATATAATATATATAATATCCCAAGTTGCAATTGAATAAGTGAACTCTCAACTCTGCTAGCTACAAAAACAGTGCAAAATAGCTTATGCTGTGTTATTTTGCTTTAGCTGAGTGGCCATTGCAGTCACTTTTAAGAGACAATTTGACAAATGACAACCTGACACTCAGACTTTATAATAGCAACAACCGACAACAATTAAGTTTGTTGCCTTATTATAATATTCATTAATGGAGGTAACTGTTAAATGGTCATCATCTTGGTTGTGGCCCAGCCACACACACTGTCCTCATGCACCCCACCCTGATTAACACCCCCTCCCTGTTCATGGAGCTACCTGCTTGCTTACCGTTTCAATGACACTCTCCTGCTCACTCTGCCCCTCCTGGACTTCACTGTCACACTGACACCTGCTGCACCTTCTCCTCTGCTGCCTGCGAGCTAGGTTTGCCAACCGTCCCGCCTTTACCCGGGACATCCAGAATTATGGGCAATTTTGATTTGTCCCGTCCGGCACAGCTCCAGTACCGATTTCCAATCACAGCCTGCTAAGTCAATGACGCGCGAAAAACTCCCGGTTGTTGTGACGTTGTGGCGCATCAGACCAGTGTGCGCGGGTGCCGGGTGGCCCGAGCGGAGCATTTGAGGTTTTGCAAGCCCGGCCGCTAGTACCCCCCTCCCCGCCCCCGTCAGCCCGCGAAAGTGTCCCTAATTTGGGGTTGGGAGAGTTGGCAACCCTACTGCGAGCCGCAAGCACCGCTATCGCTGTGGCTAGTCACCTCTCCTCCTCCATGTGCTGTGGCATTTGCCCGGTATGCCCGATTACCAGTCCAGCCCTGTCAGCACGAGGAGGAGAGCGAAATGTTCACAAAAACTCAAAACACGCGCACTACTCACGTGTTAAAGCGATCATCGCGGGCTGCATGCGGATCGATACCTCACGAGAGACTCGTGGACGTCCAGAGAGTGTGTCGACTTTGAATTTGACAGAGTTTCCTCCGGTGCGATGCGATGCTGGTGGTTCTGTTGAAGCTGCTTCAGGAAGAGTACGAGAGGAGAGGAAAGAGGAGGGATAGTACAGAAAGGAGGGGGAGGGGGGGGGGCGGATTCAACTTGCTCTGACCCCTCACACACTACTACACCCTACCTCATGCCATCACACTAGTGTGCGTGAGTGTCTCAGTAGTTAAGTCCTAAACGGCCCCTCATAGTACACTGTTACCATAATATTAGTAAAATATTTTATCATTCCCTCACAAAAATAAAAGCTAAACCATGTATACAACAGAAATACATCAAAGAGCACATACGACGCCTTAGAGACGTTGTCATCACAAGAGAAGCTGTGGCTGCAGACCTGGCGTTCAATCACTTCCTGTTGGGATTCCCCTCAAGGAGGTAAACTGATTGGTTAAACACAAATCACCCCACCAGCACACCATGGTGATGGTGTGCTGTTGTCACGTTGTGGTGTGCTGTTGTCACGTTGCCCCACAGCTCACCATCACCATGGTGAGTTACGCCTCACTTCCTGTGTCCTCCACCTCGACACATTGAAATGTTTTGTTATCACGCTTTGCCTCCTTCCATCATCTCCACAAAGGAAAAGCAAAATAATGTCACCACTTTATTTAGAGAACAGAACAACAAAAGAGCAATGTGAGGTAGTTGCAGTCTATCTTGTTGGGCGGGGGGGGGGGGGTCAGAGGTCAGTGCAGCACCACTTCCTCTCCTTCACCATCTCAATGGAGAGCTCTATCTGCTTCTTCCCCGGCCTGGAGGACGGGCGTCTTCGAGGTCCACGGGTTTGGGGCGAGGAGTCCTGGTCCGAGTCCAGCTGGCATCGGGCCCCCGCGGCCCCTCCCTCAAGGGCGCAGACCAACTGCCGGCTTGTGTTCCTCGCCGCGAGCTCGGTTCCGTACACCGAGCGGGGCACGGGCCGAGCCCGGAAGGCCCGCCGCTCCTCCTTCGGGCCCAGCTTCCCCAGCTCCGCCAGGATCTTGGCCTCCCGCTTCCTCCTCTCCCGCTCCAGGAAGCGAAAAGGCGCCCGCTGGCCGCTTCCACTTCCACTTCCGCTTTGCTCGGAGCGGCGGCGGCTCATCATCTCGCAGAGGGGCAGGTGTATGTGCGCCGGTGCCGGCGTCGCCCGGAACGTCTTCTGGCACTCCTGGAGCTCCTCCAGCTCCCGCCTCAGCAGCGCGTTCTCCAGCTCCACCTCCGAGCGGGTCCGCACCTTGCGCCGCTTCCTCTCCTCCTCCCTCAGCATCATCTGGAAGGGTTTGGGCACGGTGGCCTTGAAGCCGGAGCCGACCCTGGACCCGGTTTGGCGGGGCGGTCTCCCCTGATGTTTTGCACTGGCGGCGTTGTTAGGCCGGAACCGAAACTGGTTCCGGGTGGGCGTGTCCCCGGGGCCCAGCAGGAAGTCTCTGGGAGGAGTTTAGAGGAGAGACCAATGTGACAAACCATCGGAACCGATCCCCCCCCCCCCCCACCCCGAGACCTAGGAACAACTCCACCAACCTCCCAAAGGCCCGCTCCTGGACAGGGGTCCTTGGTGGAGAGTCCAGCCCTTGCTCCCCCAGGCTCTCCGCCCCCCCCAGCTCTGACTGGTCGGACCCGCTGGACGTGTCGTGGAGGTCAAGCTCCTCCTGCGAGTTGATCCTCTGGAGTTTCCTGGCTGGGCCGCTGCTGCTGGGGGCAAAGGTCACACGTCACGACCTTCACATCCACCCCTCAAGTAAAATACACACTCACAAGCGGCCCGGCTTCACATTTTTACTTCTACTACAATATCACAGCTGAAGGGAAAAGGTGACTCATTAGAGAACTTTGACCTTTCAAACACAATAAGCTGGCTGTTGGTGAATCTTGTTCTTAATACAACAGTGTCCCCTTATGCATTCAAGAAGAATTACAATTAAATCTTTAAATCATACTTAAGGAAATGGATTAACGGAGTAACGTTGTTGCCATAGTAACAAAGTGTTACTAAGTCTTCAGTATAATGATATAACAAGAGATTAGTTTTAGACTAAGTTCATGCGACAGGCTGCTTTGGGCTTTATTTGTTACCCCCACAGCGAGCTCATTATTCTGATGAACCATCGACACAGAGAATTACAGCAGTGAGTTTGTGGCTTTCAATTCCCTTGTCACCATGTGACTGGTTTTCCCCCAACAGGTTTAGAAGAAGCTGCAGGGAGAAACCATTAAATACTACTAAAGGCCTTTAGTTCATCATCGAACTTCACACACTGCATCGCCTTCATCGGTTAATGGATGCATTCATCTAAAAGCATGAAAGTCTAATGAATCCAACCTGATGGACAGATGGTCCTCTCTGCCCTGCCCTCCTCCCTCTTCCTCCTCTTCCTCCTCCTCCTCCTCTTTATCCGTCTCCTCCTCGGCGGGCCTCCCCCCGCCCTGACCGATGTACAACCTCTCCAGCTCGGCCATGTTCCTCAGGTGGTTGCTCCTCAGCTGCTCCAGCCGGTGGTAGTACTCCCGGTTGGAGAAGTGGACGTGGGGCTCCCTCTGCAGGCCGTAGATCTCCAGCGACAGAGACCTGCAAACGCTGCGGCCTCCTTTCGCCTCCTCGCCCACGGCCTCCTCCTGAGAGGAGTTCAATGATCGTTAGAGGGACTCTCTGAAGCTTCATCGCGGCGTCTTCGTCCTGAAGTTCCTCAGGTGGTTTCTGTGGAACAGTTTGGAACCGCACAGCTGCTACCTTTGGATTTCTGTTGCTTACTTTTAAAGTAGGCACTCAAATTTCTATTGTGTTTTTCTTTTATGAAAAGCTTTTCATTTCACGGTGTAACTTAGTACAAAAAGTAAAGTGCGTACTACGTATGCACTGAATAGAGTTCCTGCAGTCAAAAGCCAAAGAGGAAGAACTCGACGTGGGGATTCCCGTCTTTATGAAATCAACATCGTACACAGCTAAATCCTTAGGGTTCGTTTTCTGGTGCAGAGTTGAAGTCACACTGTGGAGTGTGGACCCCATGGGACACTTTACAAGTGTTAAATTTAACTCCAATAGTGTCAATTGAGTCTGTGTATGATGTCAAACACGTATTCATGAAAGGGATCCAAACATGTATCTATCACATGTAAAAAAGAATGTGCCTTGTATTTCTGCAGATAAATATATTGTAGCTTACCTCCTCTGGAGGAGAGTCCTGTTCTCCTTCCCCCACGTACTGAGACATCAAGTCCTTGTGGTGCACGGAGGTCCAGCGCTGCATCCTTACTCTGCACAAAGAAGCATCCTCCGTCTCCTCGGTCTCAACAAGTAGTTAAGAGGAGGCTAACGGAGATTAGCCCCCACACACAGACGCACACAGACACACACTGAGAGCTTGATCCTCTTACCATCGGGAGCAGTGGAGCTCCTGCAAGACTCCTCCAGATGGTCCAGATGGACCGCTGGCTTTTAACTTGAAGACCTCACCCGGAGACAGGTAGACGCTCCCAATCTGATTTACAGATTAACTTTGTTCAAAGCAGCACGAGGGCCGATACGACGCCTCCTGCTCCTGTAAAAGAGAAGGAGGAGCGGAAAGACAAGTGTCTGAGATGATGAGCGCAGAGGGACCATGTGGGACAGTCAAGTATCTCCAACACATCAAGGAGGAGGAGGAGCATGGAGACACAAACCAACTGTGTTCATTGGTTTACTCATGATTTTCATCACTGTCATCGGTCTTCATGCCTCCCCCCGTTCTGTCCTCTGTCTCCTCCCACCAGTCTCCTCTCCCCTCCCATCTGTCTCCTGTCCCTCCCCATTAGTCTCCTGTCTCCCCCTTCTCTCTCCTGTCTCCCCTGTCTCTCTCCTGTCTCCTCCCATCTGTCTCCTGTCTTCCAGATATATATATCTGAAGCTAATGTCAGGTATCAGACCCAAACGCAGATCGAGTCAGGTGAATAAGCAAGGCTTTATTTTCTTGGGGACAAGCACGGAAAAAACATGTGACAGGGTGAAGATGGCGTTCCGTGATTCCAGGTGAGGAAAAACGCGGCTTGATCCTCGCGTGAGTTCACAGGGAAACACGGCCCATTCTGAAAAGAGGACACTGGTCAGTACAAGGAGCAGCCTACGTACCCTGGGGGGGGGGGGGGGGGAGGAGACTTCAGGGCCACTCCTAAATACCTGCCCTGATTGGGAAGGCAGCGCCAGGTGGGGGATTGTTGGCTTTCGCCCCTCGAGCACAAACACCTCCCGTGACGTTCACCTGACAGCTAAATGAGAGAAACTTATTTTGGGGAATCCCGTTGGAATCATCTAACGTTCTGGGTCACCATGATGTCACCATATAATGATGTCCCCATATTATGATGTCATAGGGAGAAGGTTGCCCTCTTAACTTTATATGAGCTGGATCATTAGTTCAATAAGAGCTTGATGTCACATCTGTCGAAACCTCTTCAGATGTACTGAATCCTTCCGTCCACACGGTGGCGCTGCTGCACTTTTAGCCTGTGATCACATTCCTGTGTCCACCAAACAAGAATATATATAGTTAGCCTATTCTGTTTACTATCGTTTCCCAGCATGCACCTGTGACACAGATTCACAGGTGGGTTTAGGAACTTCAGCCTAAAAATATGAATGTTCTCCATGTCTCGGGGACATCTTGGGGACATTGTGAAGTTTTCCACTGGGCGGCTCGGGGCCACTGGAGGGAGGGGGTGGGGGTGGGGGGGGGGGGGGGGTGAATGGTGGCAGTGTTCGGCCGAGTAAACAGTCATCACAAGCTCGGCCCCCGCGGCACAAAGCCTCCGCTCTGCTCTGCGTGGCTTCAAAGCGGCCGCTCATGGTGAAGCGCTGGTGGCTTCACCCTGAATGTCTTCCTCAGCGGTCCTTCAGAGCGGAGCAAGATGCAGGCAGAAGACACCTGCTGGAGGTCAGGAACCAGTCCACAACCAAACCATCACGTCCATGAAAGCCGTGCTGATGCTTTATCCGCCTTTTCTACATCTCACATCCTAATGTGCTGCAGCTTTTGCCATCAACACATACTTTCTTACACCTTTTGTAAGGGTTGCTTTGAAAGATGCTGAATCCTTGTTGACTTTACCCCCCTCCTCCCCCCCCCCCCCCCCCCCCCCCCACACACACACATTTCTCTTTGTGAAATCCTTTGGTGAAAGGACCTTCTTGTTGTGAGGAGCCTCAGAGCCACGTCGCTGCTACAGAGAACCACGATCGCGCCAGAGAGGGAAACCCCCCCGCCCCTGCCCCCCGCCCCCGCCCCCGCACCCTCCCCCCGCCCCGCCCCCGCCATCCGCCTCGCCTCACCTCACTTCACAGAAACTCACAGGGTTGCAGAAACCCCCCCCCCCATTGCTCATTGATGCAGTACACCTTCCCTCCCACACCACAGGCTGTTGCCATTTGAAAGGGGGGGGGGGGGGGGAGAGGGGCACTCTACCCACCTCTTTAAGGCCCTCAGACACACTTTTGTTACACCGAGGGGGGGGGGGGGGGGGGCACCTGAGTACGTTCTCAAAGGCAAGATGGCACCATATGGCATCATATATTTCTTTGTGAGTGACTAAAACTGATCACTAGGAAAGTCCTTCCATAAAGTTGAACTGATTCCTCTACAAATTGCACCTTTTCTTCAAGTGTTGACCTGCTTCGTACCCAGGTCTTACCCAGGTTTCCCAGAATGCACCTGTTCGTCAGCGGTTACAGGCGAAAAAGAGCGATAACGGTGGCGAAAGGGGGGGGGGGGGGGCCTTCATGCATTCTCTCACTGAGGGAAGGTTTGTGGGTCTTTGGTACAAAGCCTCTTTCATTTCCAAACATAAAACCCTGCATCATGTTTTCAGCACACAGAAGTTGAGAGTTTATTTTATAAATGTGCTCACATTAAAATTCAACCAAGCGAAATAAGGTTTTTCAGCACAAGCTCGTGGCCGTGATGTGTGACGAGGAAGCATCACGTGTTTTGTTGCTGCTGAAAGCGAAGCGTTCCCCACAAACTGCACACCGTTGTTTGGATGCTTTTTAGACTTTAGTGCAGTTAAATGAAGACAAAAGTCTGAGACGTCACCCTAAAAATACCTAAAATACTGTTTTAGTGTAATAGAGTATTAACAAAAGAAACAACCATTTTATTTATAGATAGTGTCCCAGAGCAGCACCTCTTACAGCCTGAAGGCAGCATGAGACTTCCTCCGTCCTCAGACCTTCACCGAGGACGAGGAAGACTCCTTTCATGGTCAAAGGGCCCTCTCCCTCCTCAGAACCATGATTAAATGAATCCGGGCTGCTGTGATGGATCATACACACAGAGAATTAAAGAAGAAAAGGACCTCTGGTCCAGAGCTTCCTGCTTCCCCCCACCACACCATTCAATGGAAGCAAATCAAATACAGTTTCAGATCCCTCTTTAAATGAGGCCCAAAGGTCCTTCCCCGTGTCCGGCCTTTACGGAGGAGAGCGGGGAGGATTCCTGCTCCCTTATATGGCGTCTTCTCAGCTCCATGGCAGCCGACCGGGTGCATCCTCTCCGTTTTGGGCTCGTTCTCCTCTCCATACTTCTGAAGGAATGCTCTGAGAGCTCGGCGTTTGTTTACGCTTGGACTTGGAGCGGCCTCCGCCCTCGAAGGCTCAGCTTGACCCCACGCACTACCAGGGACAAGGTGAGGTCTCATGCACGGACCTCAAGGGTCCCCAAAAGCACACACGGCTCACACCACTCAGCCGGTCTGTGCTTTATATTCTTATCGTTAGATCAACCTCCCACGTGGTCCTGATTCGGTCTGCTCAGCCACACCCACCCGCACGTTGAGGGACTCTGGGTTTACTGCAGAGGAAATGGCCCATTAGAGGCGGTGGTTTGATGGGAAATGGATCAGGAGTGTGTGTGTGTGTGTGTGTGTGTGTCTCTCAACAGAAGGACCTTGATGTCGTTCCAGCGGCGTTTGTTTCAAGCTGTGGCGAGGTGGAGCCGCTCCTCTCTCATCTCCAGCTCTGATCTCCAGGACTCGATCAGAGCGCGGCGTTCCTGCTTGGATTAAAGTCTGAGGCCTAAGCCCCCCCCCCCCAACCCCCCACCCCCCCCATTGCTTTTTTTAGTCCTTACAGCTACTGCTGGACTACCCAAGCATCATCCATCCTGCCTTCACGCTCACCACCTCACCAGCACTCACTAAAAAGAACTATTTAAAACACTTTGGCCTTTGTTATCTTGTTTTTCCCAGGAGGTGAACAGAGGTGGTCACTTCCTGGACTGAGGGACCATCAGTCACTAAATGAACATCATGCTGCATTGAAGAAGACTTGAAACTAGAGACTGGGACCATAAACTCATGTTTACAATGTTTACTGAGGGAATGACTTGTAGGTTTAAAGCAGGATGTCACACCATAAGATAAATAGATTCATGGGTATATACTGTATGTATAACAATGACAATATTTCCATTTTTTTCATATCCTATTTTTGAGATGTTTGAAATGTTTATGAACATTAACTTCTTTGTTACTGCAGCAACCAAATATAACGTCCTCTTCCTCTTTGACTGTCACTGAGACCCAGAAACAAGCGCTGACTTCCTGTCAGGGGAAGTCTGTTCTCAGCGAACTGGCGCTCTTTCTGTATGGAGACCGGCGTGCGAGAGCTGCTCTCCTGCCTCACTGCTTTTCACCAGCATGGGTTTTATGCCCAATACGGAGAAGGCCAGTTTCTGGGGAAACGTGTGGGTTTTGGTTGCTAAGTAAAAGGAATTTGCTAAATAATTAGCAGGGTATTTGCTTTTCTCCTATGAATGTCAAGATGAACCAGTGAACTGTGAACATTAAGGCAAAGCAAATGAAGCTTGTTAAAGGGGAATTGCAGCTTTGGAAAATCCCCTGAAACCACTTTGTTACATGGAAAGGTTCAGAAGGAGTCTTCACAGTTCATTGATCCGACCACAGCACCATGCAGTCCGTGCAGATGATGACACAAAAGCAAATATGTGGTTCTCCCTTGCAGTATCTGACGTCTCAGTTTAACCCCGATGCCTGCTGAAGACCTTCACCAACAGAGAGAAGATCATTCTCTTTGCTTCCTACGTTCTCCTCAGTAGTGGATGATGTGAGTCCCACTGAGGGTTCAGCAGAGGAAGGACTCTCCTCACTGAGTCAATGCCACTAACCACAAAGGTCTGAATATGTTAAAACACGAGCTTGTGGTTATTGGGGATGGATGGAGAAGGTGTCTGTGTGTCGCAGGTGGGATCAACGTCTCTGGGCTGGACCACTAAAGACTTCTTCTCATCTGTTTCTTCACATGCTTCAAAGAGAAAACGCTTCTTTTTCCTTGGGGAGAACCTGCTGATCTTTTTCTCCAGCCCCACGTATAATAATTCAAGTTTATAAAACATTCCCACATGTTGTGTTGCATGAATAACAGCAGACAATGTGATGACTAAAATCGAAACTCTCCAATGATCTCCAATGCTCAGAACCATGTCAGCGGTAATTGGAGGAGAATACCCATCAGGCACCAGCCCCGCCCCGACTGGTCCTTCTGGTTCTCCCACTGGGAATCCAGGCAAGAGACACAGGAGCAGTTGGACTCCTGAGCGTGAATCCGAACACATTAAAAAACAGTTCTGATTCAGAATAACAGATCTGACATTACATGTCATTTAACTGATGTTTTTATCTAAAGCGACTTACATTGCATTATAACACATGGTTACATTCTGCCTGGGGAGCAGTTGGGGGGTTGGGTGTCTTGCTCAGGGACACCTCGACATGGCACATGGAGCAGCCAGGATTCAAACCACCAACCTTGCGTTCCCAGCGCACCACGCTGCTCCGTGCGCCACCATCGCCCCCTACTTCTGTATTTAGCACCTTAAAAAGCAGAGTTCACAAAGTGCTTTGACGCACGAAGCAAAGAAACGGAAAGCAACAAAAGTAACAAACTGATATGAACAATGAGCTACTTTGCACTCTGTACTCTGCACACACACAGTGTGTCACACCAACACATAAATCAGGCTAAAGGAGGAGCCCACAAGGTCCTTCGTGCCATCTTTCATTCACAAACTCAGGACATGCGGTGAAACACGTGTGCGCGCGTGTGTGTGTGCGCGCGTGTGGTTGCGCGCGTGCGCTCAGTAACCAGAAAACAATGTGAGCGTGCCGCCGACATCGTAACGCGCCTGCTGTGTCTCCAGGACTCACTGAATCACCATGGAGACCGTTTCCTCTTCCCAAGCAGACCTCAACAGTGAAAGCTTTTACACACACACACACACACACACACACACACACACACACACTAACCTATTCAAACAGTGTTCTCTACATTGGCCACACACAAGATGGATGTACAGGTCTGACTTCACATCACGCCAAAAATAAAATAAAAAAGCATGAGTCAGGGCCGTTAAAGGAGGCGAGGCGTATGCTCATTGTCTCCTCACCGTCTCCCTGTAATAGGAGCCCGTCAGTCAGTGCTTTTCCCACGGATTCGAGGGAACTTTAGAGGAGGAGTCCACGTCCTGTTTTGATCCTGGTGGTGTTGAAACACGAGGGAGAGAAATACAGTGGGTCCGAGAGCATTAACTTCTACTCAGGCACAAAGCAAACAGAAACAGAACTTGAAACAAAAGCAAAAGCAACATACTTCATTTTCAATGATGACACACACACACACACACACACACACAACCAGAAATCGGAAACAAACCCTCAGACACGCAGCATTTCATGGTCTAAAGTCATGAGTGGACACACGAGTGCGGCTGATCGCGTCCTGTGACTGAAACTGACACTAGAAAAAAACAGAACAATACACTGACGTGATGAAAGTTTCATTTAAATCCCAATGAACTCCACAAGTAAAGGAGACTAGAAGGATCAGGTGACTTCTCCACATGACAGATCCAGGTCCTCCAGCAGGGACCAGTCCACCGTGGACAGATGCGATAATCAGGGCTCTACAGACATCTGTACAAATGTCCCCTTGATGCTTCCTCACTGAATAGACATGAACATCTGTGTCTGTTGAGCTGAATCAGTTCATTTCACTCAGAACATTTGACCCGTAGTTCTTCACACTTCACATTGATCTATTCACAGTTTACCATCAGGTCCAACCAGCCAGGCTACGCAAACCCTCCCCACAACACAGCAAGCACCTTTCTCATGTTCTGTGTAAATCGGCCCCGTTGACCTGTGACCTTCAAATGTCCTCCATGACGAAGGCAGGAGACCAGAGAACACCCGAGTGCAGAAGCTCTCCATTTACTCTCCGACCCGTCGGCCCCGATCGCCGGTGCCTTCTGATCCGGGCCGCGCTGACGTCGCCAAAAGAGCGGCGGGATTGTGTGATTGGAGCGAACGGACGGACACAAGGTCACGGGACCCAAGGACGTCGCTGCCAGGATCCGGGCCGCCGGCCACAGAGCCGCTATTGTTGCTCCGAGAGGAACCTCGAGCGCACAAAAGACAAAGAACCGCAAACGGGCCGGAGTTGTTTCATGTGTGCTTTATTCTGCCGTAGATTCACAGCAACGCCTTGTGGATTGTCATAAATATAGAAGAAGGCTTGGACCAGTGGGAGAAAAACCTCATTTCAAAGAGAGGTTTAGTCACATGACCGACGTGTTGAAGACACTACAGGTGAAGTGTAACGTTTGCTGGTACAGGTGCACACTGGAACCCCCCAAAAAGGGAATCCATAGACGAGGACATGCAATATCAATATCCTCAAACTTCTTATATAATAGACAAATATGGAAGATTATCACATAAACTTCGACATGGCCTTTAAGAACTGGCACTAATTATTTAATTGTTTATTTTCTGCTGACCTGATTTGAGCCGTTCATCTCACCTGCTGCACAAACCAAAGCGGGTTCTGTGTGTTTAAGTGAAGGTTGTGCGTTTTACATAGCTGAGTGTGTGTGTGTGTGTGTGTGTGTGTGTACAGATGCCTGACCCAGAAGAACAAAGTGTCCGCTGCTCAGAGGCTTCGCAGGAATTTCCCGTCCAATAAAGCAGCTTGTTGTGGTTCAGAAGACCTTGATTCTCCGACTTTCAAAAGGCTGCAGAAGCCCAGAGTTCTCGATGATATAGATGAAAACAATTTGACACAAATAATCATATGAATGAGTACAAAAACATCGCAACATCATTTTTCCAAAAACAGCAGCTATACCTATGAGCCGATTGTGCGTCGACACCAATATGTCATTCAATTAAATGGGATTTTATGATTTTAAATATTATAAATATTATTTTTTTTTAAATCACTACACCAAAGCATTATGAAAAGAGATATGTAGAATAACTAATTCATGATAATGAGTTCATTATATTGAGCTATTTGCGGTCCATATAGATTGTTTGAAGATAAAAGCCAGCACACTGTAGTGTTCTTTTGGCATGGTGAAATATTCAAGGTCAGGGCCCAGATTAGCAGGAAACACGTTACAACTTAAAATAGCTCCGTTTGATAGGTTTCATTTCTCAGAAAACGTCTGTGTTTCCTCGTCACAGACCTCCTGAAAAGTTCTCCACCCTGCTTCAGCAATGACACGGCTGACATCTGCAGATGAAAGCTTAGGTTTGACATTTCTCACATTGTTGTCTCGTGTTGTCACAACAACCGTTTTATTTTGTAAACAAAGGGAGCGTCGGGTGCTACGAGCCTGATGAAGCCCAGCGTCACATTTACCATCCTCCCAAAAGTAGAACCCCTCCAACAGAACTCCCCCCGTCGACCCACAGAGGAAGAAAGGCCTCGTAAGTCATTTGCGTTTAATGATCTGCCGACAGGTGTTTTCTCTATTGAAATGTTTTATTACCATTTAAGAGGCACCGTTGTTCCCAGCACAGATTGCGTTGTGTATATTTTACAGTTTGCATTTGGTTGTGGGTTTATTTGTTATTTCATGAGCTGATAAGGAAGGTGTCAGTGTGTGTGTGTGTGTGTTTAAACCGTTTAAACCGTTGAAACCATTCAGATTGGACAACGCGTGTGGTTTAGTGTCACACGTTGTTCTGCTTCTTGTTTCTGAATGTGCGTCTCACTGGAAGCTGTGTGTGTGTGTGTGTGTGTGTGTGTGTGTGTGTGTGTGTGAGTGTGTGTGTCTGGCTCTTTGTGTGAACTCTTGGCTCAGCCACCCCCCCCCGGAGGATGTAATCACGCTCACACCGTCCCTCTCATGAAATATCCAGAAGACCTGCAGCTTGATCCCCAGAAGCAGAGCAGCTCCTCCCGTTTTTCTTTCACTTCAGGTGTCTGGGTGTCGGATTGCAGCGTTTAACCCAAGCAGCGTCCAGCCGAGGCGGCCAAGACCGCTTCATTCAAAGCAATGCGGAGTCCTCAGCCCTGTTAACGTGGCAACAGCGAGAGGAGACCCAAACACCTGGGTTACATGGAGTGTCCAGGTTCCGATTGGAGGGACCCTGCCCCAAAGATCTACCCGGTTCGAGGTTGGGCATTGACAATGAATGGGTGTAGCATGAATGAATGAATGAGTAAGATGGTCCTTGTGACAGGGGGGGGGGGGGGGGGGGGGGGGGGGTCAGGCGTGGAAGTGGAATAGTGTGGGGTGAGGGTTAGTTCGTCACATTTCTGCACTTTGTTTGCCACTTTTTCGACTGCTTTGTCTCTTTTAGCTTGGTCGCACATACGGGCTAAAATAGGAGAGAGCGACGCCGCGACCTCCTCTCAGACGAGGGGGGGCGCGCTGCGCACAGCCGGGCTGCATGTGAGTTATTATTTATGAGCACTGGCTCGGGGGGGGGGGGGGGTCCATTGTCTCCATGGGCGGACCAGCTGTGGGCCTGCTATACATGAAGGGATGTAGAGCCTCTAGACCCCCTTTTGTCTCGGCCCGCTCGGGTCATTGAGAGGCGGGACCGCCTTGGGACGGGACCCCCTGCTGTTCAGGGGCACCACACCCATCACTCACGCAGACACACACACACGCCTCAAAATACCATCTGGGGGCCTCTTGTTTGGACCCTTTTAGTTCTGCTGTTAAGGTGCGTCATGACAAAATAAAAGTATAAAAAGAGAATATTGTCATATTAATGATGCGATCTGGATGACCATGAAGGTCCTTCGAACCAAAGGTCCAAAAAAGGTCCAAACCTCCTCACACAGCCGGTAGATGAATGATGAGGAGGAGCAAACAGCTACACCCCCCCCCCCCCCCCCCCCCCCACCTCAACACAACTCTCTATCTTATGTTTCTTTGACGGATGGTTTTCAATGTGGGTGAAATAAATAAACAGCGTATCTGATGACACATCAATGTGTTTGCTGTTTGCTGCTGAGAGGCGGTGATCTGGAGGGAGCAGGCAACATTCAGACTGTGTCTGATCTCACCTGTGGCAGAGTGGACAGGTTTCCAAAAATGTCCAACCCTCTGATTGGAGGACGTCTCCCCACTCACCCACAGTCACCCCTTCACCAGCTGCAACATTAAAGTGGAGGATAAGAGCGAATACAATATAGCTTGTGCTGAAATGGGCCACCTGATGCTTCTACTTTTATTTGAGCGAAGCTTTAAGTGTTTTAACATTGTTGCATTTCTACTTTTACATAAAAGGACACTTTCAATGGGGGAGTTATCGTTGTTTTGTGAAAGAAACACACACACACACACACACACACACACACACACACACACATAAGTATAGTGAGGTCCTTGAGACGCAGCCAGAGAGACTAGTGGGGAAAAGGTTTGAATTAGACAACGTTTGTATTTTTTAAATGAGGCTACTTTATCACGTGGGCGTGTCTGTTCGTGTGTGGGCGTGTGTGTGTGTGGGCGGAGCTTCCTGTCTCTCCTTCCAGTGCACACACACACACACACACACGGGCGCGCGCCATCGTGCGTGACGTCATCGCGGCGAAGCCGTGGAGAGAAGAAGACGCTCCTCTGAGACGCGACTCTTCGGTTCGGCGGCGGGGCGGAAACACGCGAGTCTCCCACGGTCCACCGGGAGAGAAACGGGACCTTTTTTTGTTGTTGTTGTTGTTGTTGTTTAGTGCAGCTGCCGGGAAGAAGTCACATGGATTTACTCAACACTTCCGCCATTTTCGGGTCGACGCAGGACGCTTAAAAAAAACAAGTGAGTTTAACCGTCGCGGAGTTTTCTGTGAGGAGTTTAACGGGGAAACTGACGTTGATACCGGGAGCCACCGTCGAACCGCCCTGATAAGTTAGGCCCGTTACGCTAACGTAAGTTACTACGTAAAGTCACTTCATGTTAGCTACGTTATTACGGCCGGTCACTTCATGCGAGGTTAGGTTATTACGTAAAGCTAGTTCATGGTAAAAGAGTTTCTACGTAAAGCTAGCTAATGTTAAAATAGTAAGTACGTAAAATGAGTAACTTAAAAGAGTTGCGACATAAAGTTACCCCCCCCCCCCCCCCCCCCAGAGGTCACTGACTCGTAACGTTAGCTTACCTGTCTTACCTGTCTTGCCTTTTCTCAAACTTCATGCCTTTCTTACGTTGGAGTAAAATCCCTAGAAAGGAGAAGACGACACGTCACGGTGGCCTCGCAGCCGTGACGTAGTGGTGCTGCGTGGAGTCAACGTTCTCCTCTAATGTCGCTATCGATTTTTCGTTTAAAGCCATTGATCAAAGCCAAACAGGATTCATCTGTTGTTTAGGAATGAATTGAATACAACCGTCTTAGTTTTTAGTCGTCACGTGGGGCTTTTGTGTCAGGCATTGTCATTTTTTTTATTTTAGAATGAATCATAGCTCAGTGTATGGTATAAAATGAATAAACGAGGAATTAGGAATTTTTATTTACAGCGTAAACCAAGTTTGCTGCAGTAAGCATTCCTAAAGGATCTTTTACGTGTTGTCCTAAAAAGAAGAAATGAAATGTTAACATTGTCTGATTCTTATGATAAATCCTTTTATTTTAAAATAAATTGTGTGTGTGTGTGTGTGTGTGTGTGTGTGTGTGTGTGTGTGTGTGTGTGTGTGTGTGTGTGTATATTTGAGTGAATTCACCCCCGTCATGGCCCTGATGAAATCCTAAATGGTCACACTGGTTCACGAAACCATGACTCCAACACAAGCAAATAATATATATTTGAGGTAGAAAAGCAGGGCCATCTCGACCCAATATTTGACAGAGATTACACATTATTTTCTCAGTGGTTCTTTTGTCTGCCTGCAGGCTTTTTTATTTGTGTTAACCTTCATTTCTTCTCTTCCTCTGCCCATATCTCTCTCTCTCTCTCTATTGCCATAAATTCGCTCATGATTTTTTTTTTTTTTTAAATGAATCACATGAACAATATTTTCCAGAGTTTCTGTGTCAGCAGTGTTGGAAGTCCTGCTATATTTAGACCGAGACGTTTAAACCCCACTTTTACCGTAGCCTCCATCCAGCTGAGGAGCACATTCTGAGCACTATTTTGATATCGTTCTTTTAGGAAAGATGACATTCTGGAACAAGTGGCTTGTTTGGCCCAGTTTCTGCATCACAAAGCATGTGACTCCTGAGATATATTCTGCTGGTTTCGTATGACGTTGCAAGATTATCTTGTTCTGCATTCATGAGAAATGTGTTCCTTTTTGTTAATCAGCCTGTCCCTGCTGTGACTGGTTACCACCCTTTAACTGTGTGCACATACTGGGTGTCTGTCAGATGGAGTAACCCTGGTGGTTCTCTGGTACCATTATGAGCTTCTATTGTTGTGATGGAGGATTTGGATCTCTTTTTTTTTATTTTTTATTTTTATGTTGCAACACAAGAGCAGAGGAGCCCGCTGTGCCGTGTGTTGATGTAACCTACAAGGTGCGGCCTCCGAGTCTCTTGGGGCATCTCGAAGCTGCGCCGCCATCCAGACACAGCCAGCACGGCACAAATAGCCAATCATTTCCCCTCGCCGTGTGCGGCGCTCTCTTCTCAATGTTTGGTCCTCCAGCCTCGAGCTGCAGTTTCCTGCTCAAGGACACTTTGACCGTCACAGGACGTGCCTTCACCTGTTGACTTAATCCGACCTGTGACCCTTTTACAGGGCGTTTTCTGCTGCAGTGTATTCGTTCTACTTCACGCGTGACACCAAAATAGACCATTAATATTTAGGCAAATACCCGGCAGTGGCTGACTAACCGTTTCTAGGGATGTGGTGAATCACGATGAATAGTGGTATTAAGTGTCTTCTAAAGAAGGAGAAAGAACACGGTCTACTCTTGAATGAATGAGCTTGACTTTGTTTAAAGGCAGAAGCCGGGCCTCTTAAGTTCCTTGCCAGGGGAAGAAAATGTTTTTTTTTTTTTTCTAAGTGCGAAATTAAGTTTTTGCTTCCACGCTGCAGCTGATTGAAATATCTGGTCCTTCCCCTCATTTCAAGGTCAGTCAATTCAGCACATCCCAAATGGGAGATCTTGATCTACCCGCCGGTGCTGCTAATTATGGGGACATCCCATCAGGTCTGTACTATAAACCACATTCTCGTCACTCATGTTGACACAGAAATATTGTCCTGTCCCGAATAGCACGTGTTTGCATTGCATCTGACCAGCGACCTCTCGAACACAGGGCTGCTGTTTACGAGTCCCATTTGCATCCAACTTTAAGTGGGCTCACCAAACCAAAGAGGCAGTCGGTTCTATGTTTTATGATTCTGAACCAAACAAAGATGATCAGTAGCCACTTAGCAGGTGGCTGTTATCTGCAGATATGTCGTCACCTGGCAAATGAACGCTTGCTTCACAGAGATTAAGCCGTTCATAGAGAGGCACGCGGCTCTGGTGCGGCGCTCTTGGAACTGGTTTCCGTTGGTTAGGTTTGAAATATTTATGTCCTTTGTTGACACGAAAAATAAAATTCACAAACTTTCTGTTTCTAAAAAGAGTTAAAAACCCAAATACAACGAGTAGATTACACCTCCCTGGAGATGAATAGAGGTGTGTTTTACCTTGGCTGTGGTTCTGCCGTGTACCGTTTCACCATCAACGAGGATCACAGGATCACTGCAACTTTTCTGTTCAACCACTGAACACCAAAAGATCTTCACTGCTCCGGCCAGATATCGATGGTTTTACAACGCTCGGCCCCACTTTCTTTTTTCTTATCATCAATGACATGAATGTGCATTTTCCAAAGGTGAGACACACAGGCAGCCCTTTTTAAGTGCTCGGGTGCCGCTGTTCTCACAGATCCATTAAAACCAGCTTACGGGGGGGATGTACTGCTGCACGGACACGGCTGATCCACAATGTTACAGGCAAATGCATCAGTAGGTCTAAATTCTTTATGGGCATTAGGGGGAAGATATAAACCGACTCCAGTGTTTCCTGTAACACACACACACACACACACACAGATACTCGTTGCATAGAAACACAGTGACGAGTGTCTTGTCTGCTACGGCACACCACGCTTCACAACTTTTAAGTTTGTGGGATCCGTCTCAGTAGTTCAACATTCAGAGCGTTGATGCAGCAGCATAAGTCGTTTTGCTGTGTGAAGGTGTAGTGGAGTGACCTGTTGTGGTGCACGTTAGCAGGCCCCCAGCAGCTGGCTCAGGGGGAGCGGCGTGCTCTGAGCTCACAGCGGATAACGCCCAAACTGTGGAAGCAGATTGCCCTCAAGTAAACAATGTAAACGCTGTAGGCTTGTGTCATAAATGCCAAAGAATTCGTTTTTTCAGACACAACGTGAGGGACTCCAGTTAAGCCCATAGGGACACTTCAGCATCCTATTGTGAAAGGGGGCTCATGTGTGCAGCTTTAAGGGGGGGGGGGGGTCCCTGCTGGTGTGCCTTGTGGATCGACTACCTGCTGCTTTACGCTATTGTTAGCCTAGCCGTGAGTAGCCCTAATATTTTTGGGGACTTGGAGCCTGGATTCAAGCTTGGTGCCTCCAGAGAACCACGCTGGGAATGCGAGGTTCATGCGAGCTCTCTGCGTTCCTCCAGCATTCCCTGCGGGCCCTGGTTCTCCTCACAGGCGGCGTCTCCGCAACTAATTTTAGTTTCACGATGCACTCGGTAATATTTCCTGTTTCTCTGGTCGTGACTTTCTGTAATAACTAAAGAACAACGCCTTCTATTCCTGAAAAGATGCATTGTTCTTCAACAAAATAATAGAGGGGAAAAAACACTTTTTTTAGGTCCACCTGTAAAAGTCTTCCACCAACATAAATATTGGTGACTATGTGTAATGTCAGCCAGGTTTGTAGGGCCCGACCAATAGAAAGCTCACCAGAATCTGCTTTACACACCTGTTCATAGCAGCAGGCAGGTATTTGGCTCATGCGACTCACTTTGTGGCCTCCGTCGGCCCGGCTGCTCTCTGTGGGTGGAGTTGTGTCTTCTGTTGGCTGCTGGGGGTTTATTTCCCTGTGGGTTACATGGGCGAGTAGATCGAGGTCCATGCACCACGTTGACATTCAAATTGTTGTATTATCGACATCATCAATCGTGTCTCCACAACAACAACAATAACATTTTCCCCTCTTGACGTCGCGCGTTCAAAGCTTTCTTTTTAAAAACCTCAATTGGAAAAACAAGCTTTAAATGTCAAGTGATTTGATCACTCGACATCTTCAGTGAATGTGAGCATGTTACTTTCGTTTTGATACGCTTCAACAATGTGGGGGAGGGGGGCGGAAAGACACACAATGAATATAGTTCTACGTTCATGAGCAGCGTTACATCACTTTTTTGTTGTGTTTATTGTTTTTACTCCGAAGGAAAACTGAGGTTACTCTTTATTTGCTGGTTTGTGAAAGTTAGCAGCTGCTCGCTAACACGTTTATCAAAGTGGCTGATTATTGTGAGCAGCTGCGTTGTGACATTTAAATCCCACAGAATGACCCGTAGAAGTTATTTCAGGATTAACCATGGTGGAGTTCATGGATTTAAACGAATGCATCCGTCTTTATGGATGGAACACTGCTTCAAAATGCCATTTATTGTAATGCAATGTTTCTCGTGCATCACCCTCCAGTTCTTCACCGTAATCCGTATGAAGTGCTTTGTGCAGCCTGAGATGTGGACGTGATGTCTTCTGCTCATCACCTCGGCTTCAGTGAGGGGTCAGGACTCAACTGGGCTGTTTTTATGTGGCGCATTAACGTCGACACACACCTTTAAATTTAGCCAGCGTTGAGTGTGAGGGAACGAGAGGTGACCTTTAGCATGAGGACCAGTCCCAAGTATCACTGATAATTACAAATGGCGTTCTATTTGAAGCGTGTTACCATCACTGCAAGTATCTTTGTTCCACCCACATTTAGTTGTTAATTTAGTCACTTTAACAATATCCAGAGCAATGAGAGATGTTACAACGGGTCCTAAGAACTGAACCCAGTAACAACATGCTGCAGACATCCATGAACCCCCCCCCCCCCCCCCCCCGTTATTCAGGGTTCCATATTTAACATTCTATTGTCCGTCTGAAGATGAGACCAACTGTAAGTGGGACCTGTAGCCCCCCCCTTTGAGAGTATTGTCCCCTTGGCGGGGGACTCCAGTCTCGGCCTATTTCTGGAGCTCTCTATTCGCGCCCCCCCCCCCCCTCACGCCACACGGGCCACATTCCCCTGCGGGCTGGCACGCTCCCATTCAGACCCGCGCCCCCCTGCCCCCCCCCGTAGAAATATCTTTGGTTGTTGTAAGGCGCACAGGTGCATAACCAGGGCTTATTGTCGTGGGCGTGACTCCCCCGAGGGATTCAGGAAGTAAAAACAGGGGTGACAGACGGCTCTCCGTAACCGACGGCAACGTGGTCCAACCTGTTGTTCTTTTGTTGGGAATGTTGAGTTGCACTTTGTCCACAGACCCCATGTTGCCTCAGAGGTGGACGCTCACAATCTGCTCTCTTTGGGGCCGGCGGTGAGGACGCTTTAATAGTTTCCCCTACCGATATATCTGGGGGGGGGGGGGGGGGGCTGTTACTCATTTCTGCAGTCATTTATCAGTCGAGCTTCAGGCTGAAAAGGGACACGTTTCGTATTTTAGTTTGACAGCCATGTTGAAGATCCTCGTGCTGTTCAGTCGCCGGTTTAAAACCCAGAAGCAGAGCCAGGAATTAAAGGTGAAAAGTCCAACAAACAAAGAAGTTCTTTCCTTTAGTGAAGGAACATGAACTCTTTGAGTCCATGGTGTGGGTTCCAGCGCGTTGGGACCGTTCTGTGGTTGATTAACTCTTCTGCTCACATTGGTTTCAGGTAACCTTTAAGTGGATATCTAACGGACAGTTTGCCTGGTGAAAGGTGATTTATGCTCCTTACCTGCTCACCCCTTCATATGTAACCAGGACAACCAGCGCTTTAATGATTGACTGTGTGTGTGTTCATTGATCATCAATAACTGACCACATCGCTGCGTGGTTAATGCACAAAAGGGACATTCATAACTCTTTGGATGGGGATTCACCTGCGTGTTGTCATTGTTTACACACTCCTGCCTTCCAAACAACACAAACAAGGTTCCTAAGTCTGTAGTGTTCTACGTCTATTTGAGTGTGATCACACGGGCCCATTTGGACCGATCTGGTCACCAGGTCCGCAGTGCTTCTATAGACGCTCACGTGACGGGGGCGTTGGGCCTCGCTGTAAGCAGCCCTGGCCCGTGGTTGAGCCCCTCGCAGCCCCCCCCCCCCCCCGATGGAGGTGGAGCACAGCAGACGTGGATGCAGACGTGGATGCAGTGTGTCCACATGAGAAATGTCTGTAACGTCCCTGCAGACGTTGGAGCGTCCGTGGTCTCCGTGGGGCAGAACCTTGTGGATGGTCTTCTGGCCCGTCAGCGCGGCGTTTCCGGAACCAGTCTCCGGTCTGGTTTGTGCAGTAATCTCATTTCTTCGGCATCGTGTAAATGATCTGTGGGTCATTAGAGGAACCGGTTTCCCCTGGAGACCCGTGAGTCATTGGCCACATATCGATGATTCCCTGAACCATTTTGGGACCTTTACTCATGTACTGAAAGGTGAGAGAATGAGTCCGAAAAACCTGGGAGTAAGTCGCCACTTTTGCACTTCCTGTTTCCTGCTCTCATGTGCTTCAATGTGTGTGAACGGTTTCAAGTTGGGTTCTAAACATGTAAAGTTCACCAGTAAATATCCTCCGGATTGATTTAGAATCTTTTACGTGTGTAAATGAGCCGACTAGACGTCCCCACTACAGGAGATGGAGACGTGAGGTCATGTGACCGCGGTGGAGTTCCCCTTATGTAACGTTTGCGTTTTACTTCAGCCGGTTTTCTTATTCTTGCTGAACCAAAGACCTCCTCCTCATTGACATCTGTCCCCGCTGTCCTGTCCGTCCTGTTCTCCTGCTGTTGGTTTTAACACTTGTTAACGGTTTCTGGGAGTTCCCCGTCTTGTTGCTATTCATTTGCTCGCAATTTCCCCCTAAGCCAAGTTCTTTGTTGTTGTTGTTTGGTGTGTTTTTAGGTTTCGACGCTCCCCTCTATGATCCCCTTCCCCCATTGGCTGCTGTTCCCCAGAGGGCGGGGCGAAGTATGGGGTAAGAGCGCCGAGAGGACCCACCAGGACGACACGAGGCTGAGGAGGCCGTCCAAACTGAAGGGGACACACGCAGACGTCCTCTTACATTTAACAACAGTCCGCTCTGTTTTGGAACAAAAAGGTAAGCCTTGACTTCACTTCATTCTGAATTAAGAATTAACTTCATTCTGAATAGGTCTGAATTTGGATTTTGTTCCGTAGTGTGACTTGTATGCGGCAGTTTTTTGTTTTTTTTTAACATGTGCGGGCGACCGTTTAAGTGTGTGCAAGTAAAAGCACAACGTTTAACCAAGCATCCAATCAGCTGTGACCGTCTTCCTGAAATGAGGAAAAAATGTGAAAGAAGAGGAAGAGGAAGGAGGAAGAGGAAGCAGGGAGGTTCTGACCGATGCCGCTGATGAGGAAAGAGACCTGAACCGGTTTCATTGATAAACAAAGATCTCTTGCACAAGTAAAAGTGCTAATACCATCATTTAATTCCTTAGTGGCAAAATAAAGAGAACCTCAACTAATTTACTGGACAACAAGTCCACAGTGCTGCCAGAGGTTGGTCTGTAGCCTCTCTGCCCCCCCCCCCTCCCCCACACAGGTGAGCTACCTTACCTCACTCAACCTGTCACCGGGCCGTAGTGAACAATCACTGAAACCGCGTCGCCAGGAAGTACAACCGGACGGGTCACAATATGCAGCTTTCAGTGTGAAAAGGACGAATCCACCCGTGTTCCTGATTGGATTCTTTACAGGACAGTAGTTTGGTGTCTGACCTGCGATCGAGTGTTTACTGCGCTCAGAGGGGACACCTGACGGAGGGTGGGTGTCAGTGTGGATCAACCAGAGGAGGTTTGATCTGTGAAAAGCCCAATGTGTGTCCCCTACACATCAGGCATCATCACATCCGTACCCCACATCACATCACATCACATCACAGTGAGCAGAGCCAAACTCTCAGCTATCAGATGATGATTCACTCTGATTCACTTGGGTTGTGGTCCTGTTTTCTTCTGTTTCTAGATCCCATCGAACGCATCTAATGGCCCACTGCAGAAAGTCAATTAGTGACTGACTTACCGCACGGGGGATAAATGAGGAGCTTTGTCTCCCTGTAATCAAATAATAAGTATTGTACTATTTCATAAGCATGGCCATGATGCCGTGCCTCCTGACGCGCTGCTTGTCTTTTCTTAGTGAACCGTGCATGAACATCCTCGTGCACCAGTTTGTTTCCTGCAAAATTGGCCCTTTGACCAGAAGTACAAACCACAACGGTACCAAAATATCTCCTGTAGCCTGACGTAGTTTGAATATTGTTTGGGAAGTCTCTGATTTAGTGGCCACTCGGTCGCTAACCCGCTCTGATGTGTGGCGTCGCCGCTGGAGCCGTCCACCATGACTCAGCAGTTTCAATCCGAGGCTTTAGACATCTGCTCAAACCTCATGGTAACAAACACCTGTTAACCAGCCACAGATGCTCCAGCAGCCGGCTGTGTGGGTCTTTGTGTGTGTTGCTGGTTAATTACACATCAGGAAGTCTTGTCAACATCTCCGCCCACCCATTTCCCAGAAGGCTCTTTGTTTATATGGGGAGGCAGAGGAGAGGAAAGCTTGAGGGGGGTGGAGGTGGAGGAGGAGGGTCTGAAGAGAAACGGTCTGGGCTTGTCTTTTGTTTGTAATCTAACACTGATCCACCTCATTCTGTGGAAATGTGCAAGAGGAGGAGGAGAGGGAATAAAGGAAGGGTAGGATGTAGGAGAAGGCAGGTAGAGGAGGAGGAGAGGGGATAAAGGAAGGATAGGGAGTAGGAGAAGGCAGGTAGAGGAGGAGGAGAGGGGATAAAGGAAGGGTAGGATGTAGGAGAAGGCAGGTAGAGGAGGAGGAGGGGGGATAAAGGAAGGGTAGGATGTAGGAGAAGGCAGGTAGAGGAGGAGGAGGGGATAAAGGAAGGGTAGGGAGTAGGAGAAGGCAGGTAGAGGAGGAGGAGAGGGGATAAAGGAAGGATAGGGAGTAGGAGAAGGCAGGTAGAGGAGGAGGAGAGGGGATAAAGGAAGGATAGGGAGTAGGAGAAGGCAGGTAGAGGAGGAGGAGAGGGGATAAAGGAAGGATAGGGAGTAGGAGAAGGCAGGTAGAGGAGGAGGAGAGGGGATAAAGGAAGGGTAGGATGTAGGAGAAGGCAGGTAGAGGAGGAGGAGGGGGGATAAAGGAAGGGTAGGGAGTAGGAGAAGGCAGGTAGAGGAGGAGGAGAGGGGATAAAGGAAGGATAGGGAGTAGGAGAAGGCAGGTAGAGGAGGAGGAGAGGGGATAAAGGAAGGATAGGGAGTAGGAGAAGGCAGGTAGAGGAGGAGGAGAGGGGATAAAGGAAGGATAGGGAGTAGGAGAAGGCAGGTAGAGGAGGAGGAGAGGGGATAAAGGAAGGATAGGGAGTAGGAGAAGGCAGGTAGAGGAGGAGGAGAGGGGATAAAGGAAGGATAGGGAGTAGGAGAAGGCAGGTAGAGGAGGAGGAGAGGGGATAAAGGAAGGATAGGGAGTAGGAGAAGGCAGGTAGAGGAGGAGGAGAGGGGATAAAGGAAGGATAGGGAGTAGGAGAAGGCAGGCAGAGGAGGAGGAGAGGGGATAAAGGAAGGATAGGGAGTAGGAGAAGGCAGGTAGAGGAGGAGGAGAGGGGATAAAGGAAGGATAGGGAGTAGGAGAAGGCAGGTAGAGGAGGAGGAGAGGGGATAAAGGAAGGATGAGCAGGACAGACAGCGGTTGCTGGTTGCTAGGAGAGCAGGAAGGATGCAGCGGTGCAGAGCAACGAGTCGCTCATCCATTCTAACAAAGTGTCATTCGTATTCATAGCGCGTATCTAAGAGCATCTACAGCATCTACAGCATCTACAGCATCTGCTCCACGTCTGTACCTCTTTCTTGGCATCATGACGAAGCAGTTATTCAGGTACGTTAATGGCGGATGGTGACATGAGCCCTGTGCGTCGTCTGAAGGCTCCCGGTAGTCAAAGCTTCAGTTTCAGCCTCTCAAGTAGGACTGTGTGTTTCATCATATATGTATAATACATATATAATACATCAACTTTCAGGGGTTTGGAACCCTTTAAAAAAATAAAACAGACCTCAAGGCGTCATTTAAGCCTTAAGAGGCTAAACTAAGAAGGTGAACAAAATGTTCTTTAAGGATTTGACTGAGATGTTTCTTGTGCTTTATAGCTTTCAAAGTTTTCAGATGCTTGTAGAAACCTGAGGCCTCAGACCTGCTGAAAGGCCCCATTGTTTGCCTGGGCCCTCAAATGTTGTCTGACCCCCTTATTGGATGTTGAGGGAAACCCTGTGGAAACTGTACATGAGATTTGTTTTAATCCACAGAATTACAGAATTAACCATGTGATGTCAGGCGAACCCTGTTCACAGAGTTTATGGTGTGAGTTATTGCTTCATTGCATTTGGGGAGTTGCAGTTACTAGTTTGTGGCGTGTTGGTCAGCAGAGTTTTGCCTAATAATCTTCTGTCTTAATGTCACACCGCTGACAACAATGAGGGTTTTCTTCAGTGCAGCAATAGTTAATAAATACAAGAAGATCTGCCGTCTGATTGCAAATCCCTTAATCCCTGCTGCCCCCCCCGCACCTGTCTGAGGGGCTTTTCAAACCCTGGCTCTTGTAGGTGGGAATGTGAAATTCATTTCCAGATATTGTTATTATTTTTATTATGAATGTTATTGGATGTTTTAAATGAAAGCTTTGTGCGTCTTCATGTGATTGTGTCTCAGCTTGTGGGTGAAATGCTCCACAAAGTGATGAGTGGTGGAAGGAAACTCTTTGTTTCCTGAGAGCACATGATCACTGAGCTGAAATGAATCGATTTTTCCATTAGTCATTTCTGTGAAGAGTGACTGTGCTGTGAGAAGAGCTCGTGTGTGGATCGTTGCATGAGCCCGGCTTTTTAGAATCACATGTTTTGGCTCACTGTGAATTCATTTCCTTCAATCGATGCTGTGTGTTTTTATGCGGCCAAAAGAAGTCCATGCTTCTCAATATACAATAAGACATGATTTATATCATTGATCAGTCCGTTTTCCTGCTAGATCCTTTAACCGAGTAGATAAACCAGGCACAAAAAGATTGATTACAATTTATTAGGATTCAACATGAATCATAATCATATTATTTTATCTGTGACGCAACACACTGCCTCAGTGTTTACTCACTTTACAGATAGTTGTGTCCTCTTGTAAAATAATTTCGGTATTGAGCACGAATCTCATTAATTTCTAAGAACTTATTCTGTGTTTTGTTGAATCAGCGTGGAGACAAACCTGCTGTCCTTGTCCCCTCTTTAATTCTGTGTGTGTGTGTGTGTGTGTGTGTGTGTGTGTGTGTGTGTGTGTGTGTGTGTGTGTGTGTGTGTGTTCAGGTGGTGACGGCTGCAGCACCCTGCCATGGCGCGGAGGAGGCCCAAGCTTGTTGTGACGGTGATCATGATGGTCAACGTCTTCATCTTCATCATCATCTCCCGTCACAACAGCCAGGACAAGAGCGGCCTTCACAAGGTCCACATCCCGTCCCAGCGCTTCTGGTCCAAGCTGGAGCCCAGTCCGGCCTACTGCAACCGCCAGCAGCAGATCCTGGACTTCCAGAGCAATCTGGTCCTGACTAATAACTACAACGCCACGGAGGTGCCCGCCTGGCTCAACGAGACCATCGTGAGCTTCGACAGCTGCACCCCCAACCACAAGGTGGCGACCCACGTGAAGGACTACAACTCGCTGCCCGGCCGCTTCAAGGACTTCCTGATCTTCATGCACTGCCGGTCGTACCCGATCATGGTGGACCAGCCCGAGGTCTGCAAGGAGCCGCCGTTCCTCCTCCTGGCCGTCAAGTCCCTGGAGCCGCATTTCGACCGGCGCCAGGCCATCCGCGAGTCCTGGGGGCGAGCGGGCGTCATAGCCAACCGGACCGTGGTCACCGTCTTCCTCCTCGGCAACACCACGGCCGGCGACCACCACCCGGACCTGTCCGGCATCCTGCGCTATGAGCGCGACCGCCACAAGGACATCATCCAGTGGGGCTACCGGGACTCCTTCTTCAACCTGACCGTCAAGGAGGTCCTGTTCCTGGAGTGGATCCAGAACCGCTGCGCCGGAGCGCGCTTCATCTTCAAGGGAGACGACGACGTCTTCGTCAACACGCTCCGCATCCTGGACTTCCTCGGGGGCCTCTCGGAGCCCAGAGCCAGGGACCTGTTCGTGGGCGACGTGATCACCAACGCCGGGCCGCACCGGGACAAGAAGCTGAAGTACTTTGTCCCGGAGAGCATGTACGTCGGGGTGTACCCGCCCTACGCGGGCGGCGGCGGCTACCTTTACTCTGGCGACCTCGCCGCTCGCCTTCACAACGCGTCGCGGCAGGTGGCGCTCTACCCCATAGACGACGTCTACACGGGGATGTGTCTCAAGAAGCTGGGGCTGGCCCCCGAGAAGCACAAGGGCTTCAGGACCTTCAACATAGAGGAGAAGTACAGGTCCAACCCCTGCGCCTACAAGAAACTGATGCTCGTCCACCCGAGGACGCCGCAGGAGATGATCCAGATCTGGAAGTGGCTCAACGGCACCGATCTGAAGTGCCAGTGACGGCTCCCCAGGGGGCGGCGACCCGAGAGCCCGCAGCTTAGTTGAGATGTTTTTGTAACGTCACATGGACGCGCCGTACCTTAAGAAGCGAGGACCGATGTCAACGTGACCGCCATAGTATTTCTGAACCCACGTCAGACCCTTTGCCACGTGTTCCCCCCCCCCCGCACATATTTATATCACAACTATTTATATGGCCTTCGTGTGTGTGCACGTGTGTGTGTGCGCGTGTGTGCACGTGTGTGTGCGTGTGTGCACGTGTGTGTGTGTGTGTGTGTGTGTGTGTGTGTGTGTGTGTGTGTGTGTGTGTGTGTGTGTGTGTGTGTGTGTGTGTGTGTGTGTGTGTGTGTGTGTGTGTGTGTGTGTGTGTCACACAATGCTGTATTGTAGACTAGAGAGATGAGGACCTGGGATTTGGCCACCTGAGAGTCTCTGGGTGTCAGGTGACACAGACCCCGGGTCAGCTGATTGAAACATTTCAGGACTTTGTTCACGCCGCTGGTTTTACTCATCTCCATGGCAACCGTAATCGAGCCATCACTGATGGAGTAAATCACCCCTGCTGCTGCTTCCTACCTGTTGAGGTCTCACATATCGGGTCACGCTGCAGAGAGAACGTGTCTCTTCTCTCGCACAGAACTTTTCAAATCCTTATTTCCAGAATGAGAGCTGCATCACTTAAATCGGTGCTAGGCTTCGCTAGGCCCCTTGTTTGTTTATTAGTGTCACATCATTATCCTTTGTTTGTTTGTAATTTACTCCCCTGCAGAATCTGCCTTTTTGTCTGGTGCGAACGCGTCGTTATTGTTGCCAGATGTGGCGTTGGAGGAGCTCCCCGGTGAGCACGTGTTGCTGGAGGCTCGGTTTGTGCTGCTGGTCCCGTCCACACTCTAAAGTATTCCCTCGACCTTTGACCCGCTCCCCTCCTCCCGGGCCGGTGCAGGCGGAGCGGAGTGTGTGCAGCTCAGCCGGTCTGGGCCCGTTTCTCGCCGACGGCTTCCAGAGACCCTTCTGTACCGTGTGGACGTGTTGATGCTGTTAGATGTTGCCTTGGTGTCACCGAGTTACCGGAGCTCTTGTTCTGCTTCATTCCAAAATGTTACGGAGGACTTTGCTCCTCAGCGGCTTTCAGCTTTAAAGTGTCTTGGTATTATGTCACAGTCGTTTGGTTTTTAGTCCTTTTTACTCGCTTTGTGAGAATTGCTGCTGGTATTATTTACTTTTCCTTCACGGCGTGTGAGACGTGCCTTGAGGTTTTTCTTCTTGTGATCTCCATGGAGACGGTTTGCTCCCTTTAGAACAAGTCCTGAGAAGGCCTCTGTTGGAGCTCCCCCTGCTGGTCAGAATGAGGATCTCTGTCCTCAGCCTAAACTCTTCTAACCGCCCTGTTTTGTTACTATAATGTGATTATGCCTTTTTTTCTTTTGGTGGTTATTTTTATTTTTCACAAGAAGTCAAAGAAAGTTAAAGACAATCACAACCAGGTTCTTAGAGGTCAAGTGTTTTTCTTCTCTCAGCTACATGTGAAACAAACGCTAAAGCAGAATCCTTCTCGTACCAATGAGCGGTGGCTCACTGTTCATCACTTGAATTATGTTTACATGCTTTTAAAAATACACTTTTCATGCAGAAGCATCTGATTGGCTGTGGATGCCTTTTTCTGGCATTTCTGTCTCGCCTCGAATGTTGGACTCTGAAGACTCGTCCCTCACTTTCTTTTTGTAGTCGTGCTCCACAAGCTTTCATGTCATTGTGTCCTTTTGTTCACACGTTGTTACTCGGAGGCCCAACAGGAAACTCGTTGCCGTAGAAACGCATCATGTTACCCGTGAAATGTATTTATCATGATACATCAGTTTGGGCATTTAATCTTAGTCAAAGAAATAAAATGATCACGTTCACGAGCCTTTAACTCATATTTACAAGTGTTACAGAATCATTTAGATCATTTAGAATTTCTATTCGTCTCATCTGCACTATTCAGTCAATTCCCAAATGTGTGCCTGACGTCTTCTTAAGAATACCAAGGATGACTTGATTTCAGTAGTTATATTTTGCTGTTTTTTGTATGTATTCTGTTCTATGCATTTTTATTGTAATAAATTATGTGAAGTAAACCTTTTTGTTGACTTGTTTTTGTCAAATGCAAAATGTAATGTTTGCTGTTATTGATGTACTTTTTAAAAATAAAATTCTTAGACTTTCAAAATGTTAATTTACCCAAAAAACTAAACGCAAACCAACTGTCACTTGATAAGCCCTGTGCAATCTGTCAGGTAGTGGGGGCCCGTGGCCGGTAGTGGGGGCCCGTGGCCGGTAGTGGGGGGCCCGTGGCCGGTAGTGGGGGCCCGTGGCTGGTAGTGGGGGCCCGTGGCCGGTAGTGGGGGCCCGTGGCCGGTAGTGGGGGCCCGTGGCCGGTAGTGGGGGGCCCGTGGCCGGTAGTGGGGGCCCGTGGCCACCAGGGGGCGTCAGTGCACAAACTCACCTCCACAACCTCAGACACGTTCTGTGGAGCTTCCCAGCGTCACTTCTAATAACGACGTTATTCTTACATATTCTGTGTAATTCAAACAATTGAGACGTTTCTTCGTGATCGAACCGTGCCCTTTTTTCCTTTTGAACTCAATTTTTATTTTTTCTTCAACATGCATTTTCAGGCGGTTTCTTTGTCCGTTTTACAGTTGTATGTAGTCTCTACACGTGACATTCTGGTGCCACACAAAGAACAACAGACAAGAAACGGCGGTCACTCCAACAGAAAAGGGGGGGGGGAAACTAAAGTAAAATCCCAGGATGAGTTTAGTATTGTAGGTGGCACAGGTAACACTCCTCCTTGTATCAATGATACAGTGACAGGGCCCCATCTTCTTGTAAAGAAAGGCTTCTTGAGCCGTAATGAAGATCTTATTTGATCGATGTCTTAGACCTTTTGGATCCATGTGTCGTATGCAGGGGGGAGTTCTACCTTCTAGTGCTGCTGTGAGCAGGAGGTTTAGAAGGTATTTCTTCAGGTTCATGCTACGGTGGGGTCTTGATGGATGTCCTGTTGGAACATCTCTTTGAGGGCATCAAAGACCTCTCTCCAGTAAGCACTTGTGTGATTGGCAGAATGTTTTCCACACATCCGCCATCCGGAATGTGTTGGGCCCATCTTATATTAGAGTTGATATTTCTCGAGTTCTGAAGAATCTGGTCATTACTTTCTATTTAAATTCCCTCTAAGTGTTTGAGTTTGAGAAGTTGTGCACATCTCCTCCTCCTGTATTCTGTGGTATGATCATTTGTTCATTTCCGCCTCCCATCTCTGCTTTATTTGTAGGGAATTGTGCCCTTTAATTGTGTTTTCTTACACATATACAATAAAACTGTGAATAAATAAAGTCATTTACCAGAAATAACTCAAATTGTCACCGATGAGACCTAAACCCCCCCCCCTCGCGGTTCTCTCTGGTGGATAAAACAAGCGGCTCCCCGAGTCAGACTGAGTCATTGTCCCCACTGAGCTCTTCTCCATTCCCCTCCAACATCTCCAATGTTTCCACTTTGTCAAAGTTCATGAAACCTCTGTGTTCTTGTCAAGCTTTCTGTGTTTAAATACTTAAATAATGTATCTGTCTGAATCTCTATCAGATCATCAAATCAAATCCGACATTTTCAATATTCTCTTTTTAGAATGATTGTTGCAGGAAACCAACTTCTCAACCACTGAAGCTTTTTACTTTAAAACAATATAAAGATTTGACCTATTTGACTCTCTCTCACACACACACACACACACATTTCATCATTCACACACAGCAGAATTTCACGAGGTCGTAAGAATCCCTTCCACCAAGTCATAAAGTAATTTGACTTTTTTGACAGTGAGCGAGGAGGACGTGACTCACTCCTCTGATCCTCTGATCCAAATCAGCTGTGCGGGACACTTCTGTCTGTTTGGTGTTTTGTCTCTTTGTAGTACTTTTGAGTCTCGTTATCTAACAGTTGTATATAAGTGTAATTTACACGATGTCTTGATGGAGAGAGTTTGGGTGACAGCACAGCAGTAAATGACTTTAACTCGTATTTCCTTTTGATGACGTTGGGGTAAATTGTTGGCATTTCACAGCATATTTCTCCAATATATTTATGTGTTTTACTGTTTTACCCTCTCAGCGAACTCGAGCTGCGTAGAAACGCTGTGGGAACGCCTCTGCGTGACCGCGTCATGAAGCACGTGTGAAATCTAACCAATGGCGAGCTGGTACCAGGGCGCTATAAAGGGACCCGAAAGGCAGGACCATTCGTCTCTGAAAGGCTGAATCGAGTGCCTACCATCATTACAATATATATACCCACTCACCACATGAGCCAATGGCCGCGGTGTGAAGTCTAAGACGCACACTCAGACGAGAGCACCTGTGCTCCAGGTGTAGCGTTGAGGTCAAGGTGGTAAAACCTCACGAACGTGTGGGGAGGGGACCCGCCTGCCGCCATGCAAACGCCGTGCAGCGATACTCTTCCCGACCGCAGGGCTTTAGAAGGCGCCATGCCCCGGACAGACAAAGGTGCGGCCTGGCCGAGGAGGTTGAGCTTCGCCTGGTCCGACGTCAGGAACGGGGGAGGACAGAAAGCCTGCAGCACCATAGGCCCGACCGTAGCGGACGGGGCCGTAGGGATGTAGCCGGGGGAAGGGAGAAGAACGCCTTCACCACGCCGGGGGCAAATTCCAAGCACGACGGGGCCACCGAGAGAGCTTTCATATCTCCAACTCTTTTGAGGGAAGAAATAGCGAGCAGGAAGAGGGTCTTAAGAGCCACATCGCTGGGCAGCTGGCTGTGTGTGTGTGCGTGTGGGTACGTGTGTGTGTGTGTGTGTGCATGTGGGTACGTGTGTGCCTGAGTGTGTGTGTGTGTGTGTGCAGAGAGAGAGCCATTGTCATTCAAAACAGCCTGGGTTTCACTGGGAGGTTAAAGGTCACCATCTGGAGTTTGAAACACACACTTCTCACCTCTTTTCATTACTGCCTGTAAGAGCCATTTTTGTTATTGTTTGTCTGTTAGCCCCACCCCCTGGGGAGGTGAGAGGAGGTGTTTCAATTAGGCCGCAATGGCTACATAATCAGGGGGGGTTACTGGGCACAGGTGTTGGGTGTTGGAAGGGAAATAGGTGAAGGTAAAGGTGAACGATTGGCATCGGTATGTATATATGAAGAAGAACAAAATAAAGGACAGTAAAAGACTACGGGAGACGCGTCAAAAACAAACCACACGAAACACCAACCAAGAGGAACTCAGTGTGCGAGGCAAAGGGCCACTACACTGCCCATACCAGAACCAGAAACATATACATACAAATATATGACACGGCTTCCTTTGTCTGTGAGTGTGTGTGTGTGTGTGTGTGTGTGTGTGTGTGTGTATCAGGACCAGTCAGTGTGCGCCAGGACTTTCTGCGGTGCAGGTCGAGAGTGTGTATCGACCGACAGAGGAGAACCCGTCTGTAGATGTTTACAGGTCAAACGCTGTCCGGGTCAGTACACTGACACACACTTTAAACACATCACACACACACACACACACACATATACAGTTAGTTACAGTGTGTGTGTGCGAGAGAGTCGTGGCAATCGTCGCGTGTGTTTTCTATTTGCAGAGAAACCGCCAAAGGCAGACGCGAGCCCCGGTGAGTCCGTGAGCCGAGGTTGACCTTTGAACCCGCGCAGGCCTTCGCCCTCGTTAACCCCTCTCATGTGTGCGCGCAGTGGCTTGCTTCCTGTCGGACCGCGACGGGCTGAGAGAGAGCGCGGTGCGCTGGATTCGGGAGGAGGCCCGGTCGTACGCCACGGCGGCCGACGCGCTGCTGAGGTACACACACACACACACACACACACACACACACACACATACACACACCGGCAGTGTTGTGGTCAAGATGTTATATAGAAAGCAACATTAAGTAGTAAATGTAAAATGTAAGTAAATGTTAACGGCGCTGTGTGTGTGACGCAGGTCTTGGATGCTCTCGGATGAAAACGCCGACTGGAAGCTGATCACAGACACACCCAGACACACCTTTGAGGTCTTGTTCTCCAACATCCTTTTAGTTTTAGAATGACTTTTCTAATATAAGTTGTGATGTCTGTGACGTGAGGATCTGTGTTTCAGGAGAGCATCGGGTGGAGGAGGACGTCGGGGAAGGAGCAGAAGAAGAAGTGACGGAGGAGGAGTGGAGCAGCCGAGCGGCTGAGCTCAACGCGTTGCAGGAGGACGGTCGACACTGAACCTGCAGCCGCAAATCAGACAGTCGTAGCCGCCTCCTCGAGTTGTAATAGAACGACTTTATGAATGCTCAATTTATTTATTTTTGCAAACATTAGAAAGCAACACTAGTAGATATACTGCTACTCAATTTTACACATTTTATAACAACTACATTTCTATCAAAATAAATATGTTTATTTATCTATATTTTTAGAGTGCGCGCCATTCGTGTTGCGGTGCACACCAGGCGGGTGGGATTATCGTCTTCTAATGCACACCAGAGAGAGAGAGAGAGAGAGAGAGAGAGAGAGAGAGAGAAAGAGAGAGAGAGAGAGAGAGAGAGAGAGAGAGAGAATAACAAAACAAGAACAAGAATATGCCCCTTGCTGGTCACAGTGTGACACTACAACGTGCTCTGGTTTCGACTTTGTTCTCCACCGACATACACAAGAGCAGGGCCGGACCTTCCTGTAGGCGACCAGGTGTAGGTGCGTTGGATTGTGTTTTTTTGGGGAAATACAGATATTTTGAATGTTCTTTTGAATCGCTCTTAGTCTGGACTCTCCCCTGAGACCTGTTGTTGTTCTCGGGCCACAGAGACAACAGATCACATCACTGAGCCACGCAAACTCCTCCACCGCGTTAAGGTGCCGATTCACAGAGGAGACTTTTTTTTTTTTTAATGTGGGAAACCATAAGGGAGGGGAAAAACCCACAAGGGGGGGGGGGGGGGGCGCTGTCAACCCCAGATGTGATTAGGGTTGAAGCGGAGGGGAGGGGGGGGGGGGGCGCTGTCAACCCCAGATGTTATTAGGGTTGAAGCGGAGGGGAGGGGGCGGGGGGGGCGCTGTCAACCCCAGATGTGATTAGGGTTGAAGCGGAGGGGAGGGGGGGGGGGGGGGCGCTGTCAACCCCAGATGTGATTAGGGTTGAAGCGGAGGGGAGGGGGGGGGGGGCGCTGTCAACCCCAGATGTGATTAGGGTTGAAGCGGAGGGGAGGGGGGGGGGGGCGCTGTCAACCCCAGATGTGATTAGGGTTGAAGCGGAGGGGAGGGGGGGGGGGGGGGCGCTGTCAACCCCAGATGTGATTAGGGTTGAAGCGGAGGGGAGGGGGGGGGGGGGGCGCTGTCAACCCCAGATGTGATTAGGGTTGAAGCGGAGGGGAGGGGGGGGGGGGCGCTGTCAACCCCAGATGTGATTAGGGTTGAAGCGGAGGGGAGGGGGGGGGGGCGCTGTCAACCCCAGATGTGATTAGGGTTGAAGCGGAGGGGGGGGGGGGGGGGGGCGCTGTCAACCCCAGATGTGATTAGGGTTGAAGCGGAGGGGAGGGGGCGGGGGGGGGCGCTGTCAACCCCAGATGTGATTAGGGTTGAAGCGGAGGGGAGGGGGGGGGGGGGGGGCGCTGTCAACCCCAGATGTGATTAGGGTTGAAGCGGAGGGGAGGGGGGGGGGGCGCTGTCAACCCCAGATGTGATTAGGGTTGAAGCGGAGGGGAGGGGGGGGGGGCGCTGTCAACCCCAGATGTGATTAGGGTTGAAGCGGAGGGGAGGGGGGGGGGGGGGCGCTGTCAACCCCAGATGTGATTAGGGTTGAAGCGGAGGGGAGGGGGGGGGGGCGCTGTCAACCCCAGATGTGATTAGGGTTGAAGCGGAGGGGAGGGGGGGGGGGCGCTGTCAACCCCAGATGTGATTAGGGTTGAAGCGGAGGGGAGGGGGGGGGGGGGGCGCTGTCAACCCCAGATGTGATTAGGGTTGAAGCGGAGGGGAGGGGGGGGGGGGGGCGCTGTCAACCCCAGATGTGATTAGGGTTGAAGCGGAGGGGAGGGGGGGGGGGGCGCTGTCAACCCCAGATGTGATTAGGGTTGAAGCGGAGGGGAGGGGGGGGGGGGCGCTGTCAACCCCAGATGTGATTAGGGTTGAAGCGGAGGGGAGGGGGGGGGGGGCGCTGTCAACCCCAGATGTGATTAGGGTTGAAGCGGAGGGGGGGCGGGGGGCGCTGTCAACCCCAGATGTTTTTTGGGGTTGAAGCGGAGGGGGGGGGGGGGGCAGATGGATGAGGCGATGGAGTGGGAGATGAAGGGAGGGGATCTTACTGGCATCTCAGGTACGTTGATGTTGACGCCCTGGATGGTCTTCTTTTTTTCTCTTCTCTCTATTTTTTGGATTCTTGCATCTTGCGTCTCATTTTGTCCAGCTCCGTCTGCCGGTCTTGCATCCGCCGCCCAAAAATGCCAAAAATGCCTCTCTTCTTCTTTTTTAAGTCGAGGCAGATGTTCTCAAGGACTGTTTTGTCGTCCTCTAGATCTTGGATCCTGGTGATGAGGATCTGATGTCCTTTGGCGTTGGTATCCTCCATCTGTCGGATCTTTGCGACGAGACAAGACTCCGTGAAGGTGGTGGAGACCCTGTCTTTGTGGGTCTCCTCTTGGCTCTTTTGTAATGCAGCCAGAGACTCTGTTTCGATCTTTAGCAGTTTGTGTTCTTCTTCCAACTGTTGTTTGTTTTTGAGTTCGTTGGATGTCTTTTCCTCCAGATCGTTGTACTTCTGCTGCCAGGTCTCGTTGTTGACCATGAGTTCAGCACTTTTGACGGACAGTTGTTCTGTGGTCTTGGTGAGCTTCAGAGATAAATTCTCGTTTTCCCTGATAGTCTCGGCCAGAAGCTCTGTTTCGATCTTCAGATGTTTGTGTTCTGCTTCCAACTGGTGGTTTTTGGCCCTCTGCTCTTGGAGTGACTCTTGAAGAGAACCGTTGGTGGAGAGTAAGCCTGTTACTTTAGACTCCATGGACTGGTTTTTGTTTTTCAGTTCGTTGGATGTCTTTTCCTCCAGATCGTTATACTTCTGCTGCCAGGTCTTGTTGGTGACCGTGAGTTCAGCAATTTTGACAGACAGTTGTTCTGTGGTCTTGGTGAGCTTCAGGGATAAACCCTCATTTTTCTTGATAGTCTTGTCCAGAGCCTCTGTTTCGATTTTCAGAAGTTTGTGTTCTGCTTCCAACTGGTGGTTTTTGGCCCTCTGCTCTTGGAGTGACTCTTGAAGAGAACCGTTGGTGGAGAGTAACTCTGTTACTTTAGACTCCAAGGACTGTTGTTTGTCTTTCAGTTCGTTGGATGTCTTTTCCTCCAGATCGTTATACTTCTGCTGCCAGGTCTCGTTGTTGACCGTGAGTTCAGCACTTTTGATGGACAGTTGTTCTGTGGTCTTGGGGAGCTTCAGGGATAAATCCTCATTTTCCCTGATAGTCTTGTCCAGAGCCTCTGTTTTGATCTTCAGCAGTTTGTGTTCTGCTTCCAACTTCTGGTTTTTGGCCCGCTGCTCGTCCAGACTCCCATGAAGAGAATCGTTGATGGAGAGTAACTCTGTTACTTTAGATGTAAAGAACTGTTGTTTGTCTTTCAGTTCGTTGGATGTCTTTTCCTCCAGATCGTTATACTTCTGCTGCCAGGTCTCGTTGTTGACCGTGAGTTCAGCACTTTTGATGGACAGTTGTTCTGTGGTCTTGGGGAGCTTCAGGGATAAATCCTCATTTTCCCTGATAGTCTTGTCCAGAGCCTCTGTTTTGATCTTCAGCAGTTTGTGTTCTGCTTCCAACTTCTGGTTTTTGGCCCGCTGCTCGTCCAGACTCCCATGAAGAGAATCGTTGATGGAGAGTAACTCTGTTACTTTAGATGTAAAGAACTGTTGTTTGTCTTTCAGTTCGTTGGATGTCTTTTCCTCCAGATCGTTATACTTCTGCTGCCAGGTCTCGTTGTTGAGCGTGAGTTCAGCACTTTTGACGGACAGTTGTTCTGTGGTCTTGGGGAGCTTCAGGGATAAACCCTCATTTTCCCTGATAGTCTTGTCCAGAGCTTCTGTTTTGATCTTCAGCAGTTTGTGTTCTGCTTCCAACTTCTGGTTTTTGGCCCGCTGCTCGTCCAGCCTCCCACGAAGAGAATCGTTGATGGAGTGTAACACTGTTACTTTAGACTCCATGGACTGTTGTTCGTCTTTCAGTTCGTTGGATGTCTTTTCCTTCAGATCGTTATACTTCTGCTGCCAGGTCTTGTTGTTGGCCCTTTGAACAGAAAGTTGTTCTGTGGTCTCTGTGAGCTTCAGAGATAAACCCTCGTTTTCCCTGATCCGCTCGGCCAGAGCCTCTGTCTCGATCATCAGCAGTTTGTGTTCTTCTTCCAACTGCTGGTTTATGTCCCGCTGCTCGTCGAGGTCTAAAAGCTTGTTTTTGTGGTAGCTGACCAGCCGAGCATAGGCCAAATCTTTGGCTTGTAACTGCTGGCCCAAATCGGCCTTAACAGTTTCCATGTTGGCCTTAAGGCTGTTGACTTGCCTTTTCAGGGTGTGCACTTCATTGTTGGCGCGAGAAGGTGCAAAATTCACATTGTTTTCAGTCGGAGGAAGTCCGAAGCGTGAGGGGCGAGCTCCAGCTCTCGGGTTGTTTCCGCGGTACATTGTGAAAAGAAAAAAAAAAGTGAGGGTATCTTTAAAAATACGCCTTGAAAAGAGCGAAATGCCCTAAAAAGGCTGTCGTAAACCACTCAATGTAGTCTCTGAAAAATGGTGATGAATCTTTCAAAAGTCTACTTAAGTAAGTAAAGGACGCCTTGAAAATGGCGAAATGCTCTAAAAAAGGCTTGGTTTTGTCCTAACCACTCAATGTAGTCTCTGAAAAATGGTGATGAATCTTTCAAAAGTCTACTTAAGTAAGTAAAGGACAGCCTTTAAAAAGGCTTTTTTTGTCGTAAACCACTCGATGTAGTCTCTGAAAAATGGTGATGAATCTTTCAAAAGTCTACTTAAGTAAGTAAAGGACAGCCTTTAAAAAGGCTTTTTTTGTCGTAAACCACTCGATGTAGTCTCTGAAAAATGGTGATGAATCTTTCAAAAGTCTACTTAAGTAAGTAAAGGACAGCCTTTAAAAAGGCTTTTGTTTGTCGTAAACCACGCAATGTAGTCTCTGAAAAATGGTGATAAATCTTTCAAAAGGCTACTTACGTACGGAAAGGACGAAGGATAATCTCTCTCAAGAATAAATCCAAGTGCTCGGCTCTGTAAACAGAAGGGCAATGGCACTCTGAAGCTCTATGTGAGTGACACATCACTTCACTTGATGATGTCATCGCATTCCGTTGCTATGGAACCCCCCTGGTGGTGATGCTATTGACACATGAAAAAGTAGCGCACAACAAAACCCACTATGTGTAATATATATATGTGTGTAATATATATATATATATATATATAAAAATTTTATTATATTTTATATATTTTATATATTATAAATTTTAATTTATATATATATATATATATATATATTACACATAGTGGGTTATATATATGTGAATTAATATACAGAAAATTTTAATTTCTTACTTGTTACTTGTTCTTCTGAGTTTGTATCTCTATGTGGAAATGCACTTATGGTGCGTTTCCACCGAGCGGTACGGTACGGGTCGGGTCGGTACCCTTTTATTTGTGTCTCCACTGAGAAAAGTACCAAAAATCCGCATCGTACCGTACCACTTTTTGGGTACCCTTCCGTTGGGGTACCAGGCACAGTGGTTTGGTGCTAAAGGGTGGAGCTAGACTCACTGCAGAACGTTGATTGGTTGAAAGAGTGTCGTCATTTGCGCATGCAGCAAGGGGAAATACAACACACGAGGCGCTATTTTTAAACTATAACACCGTCGCAACAATGTCGCCGCGCAGCATTACTTTAACAGCCACATATCAAAATGCAACAACAGGATCGGCTGTATGTCCTCCATTGTTGTTTGCGGTTAGCTTTCAGTTTTCGCGCGATTGAATGACGTCAATCTACTTTCCGTCCAATACCGCGCCTATCAAGTGACGTTACCACTACTTTCTGGAATACACCACGCCAAGTAAGGGTACTGTTGGCGGTGGAAACGCTCGCCAAATCATGGTTAACCGACCCGACCCGTACCGTACCGTACTGCTCGGTGGAAACGCGCCATTATTGTAAGTCGCTTTGGATAAAAGCGTCAGCTAAATCAGTGTTTCTCAACTAGTGGGTCGCGGACCTAGTTTGTAGTGGGTCGCGGGCCATTGCATGGGGACACCGCTAGCACCCCCCCCGCCCTCCGTTGATCGATCGATTTGGGTCGCGGCTTGTCATTAAGGGGTAATGGTGGGTCCCGGAGCAAGACCAGTTGAGAACCACTGAGCTAAATGACATGTAATGTAATGAATGAAATCATATATATCACACATAGTGGGTCTCGGGTCCCACTATATATGGCCGATGAATTGCTCCCTGCAGCGAGCCTCTTGATTCATCATCCTGCTGCTAATTAACAAGCCTTTCACACGTGGGAATCTCATCCAGGCCGCTGCTGGAGCTCATTCTGCTCGCCGCCTGAACGGGTCCAGGCTCCCGAGACGGCCATCCAGGGGCCAATTTAGCCCTTTGTTCAACTTGTGTGAATAGAAGTGGAGCGCTCTCCCTCGGGGGGCAGGGGGGGGGGTGTAACTGGAGAGTGGTCGGCTGAGCTAATGACCTGGCAGCAGTGTGGCTTAGCACGTTTCCCTCACTGAGGCTAACGGGTCGTTTTATTGTCCACCATCACACCGCTATGCAGGTGTATCATACCTGATAATAAGCTTAATTCCTGTGTACCCCTCTGTGCAAGGAGCAGAAGATATGGTGACTCCAGCTGGCCCTGGGAAGATGTTATCAATCAGATGTCTTGTTTTAGGGTTTGCTCTGTTGATGGATGGAGGAGCATCACCTCCTCACTGTGCTCCTAAATACAAGATTCAAGATTCTGCCTCTCAAATCTTTACAATTTTTCCAAACTTCATTAATGAATTTAGAAAAAAAAACCTAGTTTTTAAAAAGGTTTCCTCGCACAGACGTTTTCTCACCTGATGAACTGGAAGAATTGACATTACCTGCTGTTTCGGATCAGAACAGAACATCACATGCGTAATGGTACTAATGAGATACATGTTACGGGTCACCAGAAGGGACGGGACATCCACTCTTTTAAACATCGAAGGAGCTCAAAGGCACAGAGGTTTCTGGGTTTAGATTCAAAGATACGACAGGATGGACTCTTCTCTCAGTTTTGGTCTCTTGGTGGGACAAGAAGCTTGCCACAAAGCACATGTCTGATCTTTTTCACTTTATTGGGTGTGTTGCACAGACTAAGCTCTGTTTAATAGTCTGAAGGAGTCACTAACTCTGAATACAGCTCCCAAGTGGAAGTGTAATGGGCTCCAGCTTCGGTTCCTGACGGCTCCGTGTGCTGCACTGAAGTGGTTCAGGCCCACTTGGCCTCGTATCTGAAGGACTCTGCTTTGTTAACAGGTCTCTTCAAGTGGTCTGACACCACTGCGCCTGGAGGCCTGTCTCCTCCTGCACCACGTGCTGTAGTTGGCTCGCCGCAGAGGAAGACGGAGAGAGAACCCGGCCGTGAAAGTTCTGTCCCGTTTCACCACTTCACGCCTCTCACACGCTACTATTTACCAGGTGACGTCCGTTAAAACCTGTGAAGACCGGGGGTGTAGGTACCGTAGATCCACTTTGTGTCTCAGAGCTGAGAGAATCTCTTTGCAATGATTCCCCCGGTGTGGCAGCATTAGAGTTATTACAGTGATTAAGGAATGACTCAGCTTTTAGTGATGTTATGAATACCCCCCTCTGGTTATTAAGCCATCAAAGCAGCCTGAATGTGGAACAAGAATAATCATCATTTGGCAACATCGACTGATCATTCCATGCTTTAGGGGGATGAAGGGGGGGGGGGGTGGGAAGCACCTCCTCTAACACGCTGCTTCTGTCACACAGACCGTGTGCCGAGTGAAAGGAGGCGTCATTTAGCACCGCGGCGTTTGTCACATCAAAGCATTCCTCCGCAGGTCGAAGGGAGGCTCCCTGGGACGCGGAGCAGAGGGATCAGCGGGGGCCCCCCCGCCGTCAAATCGCCTCTGACCCTCCACCCCCAAAACCCAGCAATGTTCTCATGTCACAGAGACGCATCTGAATGAAAGCTGAGCTGAAATACTGCCTTTTAGTTGTGACAGTTCGACCCCAAAAGCACTTGATATGTACTTTATCTTTGTCTTCAAAACTACATTGGGGCTGCATAGCTGGAGCTTGCACATATTATAATCAGAAATATTCGTCTTTGGTGAAAAAAAATGTAGTGTTTAATGGAATTTTTTAGTTTTCAAGACATATCGTTGGTTCACTAAAAGAGATGATTTTTTTAGAACTATCAAAAGTGTTCACGGGAAACTCTGGACAATTGTTTTTCTGTAATAAATCTCTCTCCATCTTCAAATAAACTGAAAAATACCCTCCGTCTCTGCTGCAGCTTACAACCCCGAGCCACATGTAAAAGGATATAATTTAAATTTCCTGTTATTACATCCATATCTCTCTTTTTACTTCTCGGTTAGATTCATCTGGCTGATATTGTCTTTCCTTCTGTGCTGCTCCCAGTGGATTTAAAAGCGATGGTTACAGCCATTGGGGAAGGATGTGTGTGTGTAGAGGAGGGGGAATTGATTTCTGATGGACGGTGGCTGTTTTCTTTCCTCTTAAGATTTGAAGAAGACCTTCCCCCCCGACAGGGGTACAAGGTTGACACTCTCTTATTAATGTGACAGGAAGCAGACCTCACATACTCAATAGATAAAGCTTTAGGGCTGAGCTTTACTGTCCCATATAAACTAAATGCAACGTTTTCATAATTAGAAGGATATCTAATGATTAATATCAGATATGGATTGTTATCTATTATTTTTATTTGACTTTGAGCCCTTGAATTAGATCTTAAGTCATTTTGAAAGCAGCAATCACTCCAAGAAAACAAAAAAACGTTTATGTCCGCTCACAGTCAGGGACTATATGTTTTTAAAGGATTCGTGCGATAACAACAGGCCAGAAATGCTCATTAATCAGTAAACAATCTGTAAACCGCACAAGAATCCCACCAATGGCTGAGGCCCGAGGGGGCGTTTCTTCAGACGTCAGTCATCCAGGCGGCAGGCGAAATGATGGAGAGGCGAAACAGCGGCAAGTTAGATATATACATGTAGAACAAAACCGGAAAAGTATGGGTTTGCGTTCAAAATAAAGTACCACTACGCGTGATGGCTAGTGCTATTACTTTGAATTTGTCCTTCCGAATGAGATTGAAAAAAAATCTTCTATTTAGAACCCCCCCTATAATATATTTATTTTAGGCCACGTATATATAACTCCACGTTGCTAATAAGTAATACCACAATTCAGGAATTATTTTATTTTGAATTCCTTAAACGGAAATTAATTTGACCGTTGCTAACTTTCTACGAAATAGCACCAAACTATCGGTTAGCAGTTGGGACTAGCGTTACTTTGCTATGGGGATTCCTGCCTAACGTTATATGTTTGTTAACTTTTTTGCTTCTAAGGAAGAGGGGGTGCGCGACGAGCTCAAAAACATATCGGTTTATGGCTCACTCCTGAGTCCCGCAGCTCGCGCTTTACCTGTGGGGCAAATGTGTCAACTGGCGAGCAACGGTTTCCGCTCGCGCGGTGTTGTGACGGCTAGCCGTTGTCCGCTAGCAGGCTAGCTAGCGCGTATGGCTGGTGTCGGGTACCGCTACGAAGAGGGCGATAATTAGCGTTGCGAGCGGGCTATACTCTGCTCGGCGGCTAGTTTGCGGTGGACAGTTTCGCCATCTCTTAACACCGGCCACTTTACGGATAATGCTCTGGATGTCACAGCGAGGTGAGTGTCACACGGGCACAGGTAACACAGTTTCGCACGTTAAACTCGTTAGCCTAGCAGCTGAATCGCTCTGGTTAGCGGAGAGCAGCGGCGCAGTCTATTCCCTGGGTTCAGAGACATTCCACCCATTATTCCTTGTTTACAAAATATTGATTTGAGTGTTAGTTTTTAGCCGGTGTTTCTCGGTGGCACTTTAGTGGACCGAGTGGTCCGTGTGACCTATTTTAATGTAATGTCACAGCTTTGCTGACAATGTGTGAATGCGCACATTCATATTTCTTTTGAATTATCAAACATCCCAAGCTTGCCGAGCCAGTAAATAGCCCCCGCCCGGCACGCCGTGCTGGCAGGAGAAGGGGGTGTCGCTGGAGTCCTCCACACATTATTACACATGAACAAAGTGCAGCACCAGATAGACGGGCTGGTTTTTATATCTACAGTGCGTCAACCGACGGTAAACAATGAAAGCTGTTAACCACAAGACGCATCCTTTCATCGTAGACCGTTAGAGCCATTCCGAGAATCGGCAAGGATAGCCCGGAATGCCGGGACATTTACAGTCCTGATGTTACTCTTACTGACTGTGCCTTTTTGTCTGTATTTTGCAGGGCGATCGGAAAATGGAAATATTATATTAACATCAAGTGGATTACTGAACGTGTCATAAATATGGAGTGAATTCCTTTACAACATCATGCACGCCGTCAAATCAAAGCTCCACTGCCGCAGAGATTCCGTGCCCTCGCGTTTGGATTTTTCTGGCCGTTTTTAAAGTCCAGCTGCCACGACTGGATGTGCAGCTTAAATCTTCTTGTCTTCATCCAATGTGCTTCCGGTAAAACATTAATTATGTGTCAGCAGCGTTTGGACATGCGGCGATTCCTATAAACACTAGCGTGAATTCGTGCAAAGGAAGCCCAAAGAAGGAAGTCCAGGGCGGGATAGGCACGCAGACGCTACCCGCTCCCGAAGAAACATGGCCTCGGTGTGGAAGAGACTGCAACGTGTGGGGAAGCATGCCTCCAAATTCCAGTTTGTGGCTTCCTATCAAGAACTGATGGTGGAATGCACTAAGAAATGGTGAGTTTTTATTTTCTGATGAAAACTGTGTGTCTCTGTGTGCTGGAATGCCGAGCTCTTAGCTGGTGGCCATAACACACACACACACACACACACACACATTCAGTCTCCTTGGTGTGCAGGCATGTCTGCATGCTGGGAGGGGCCAGGCTTCCTTGTAAAATGTTTCTTCTTTGTGAGATGAAGTAGAATTGGTTTGGTTTGAGTCACCAAAAGAGGGTTTCAGGGAGAAAGATTTCCCTTCCTTGGACCCGAAAGGGCTGCCCCCGCTTTCCTTACATGTCTTTGAGCAAACCGCTAAATGCTTACCAGCTCGAGGGATGCTCTCAATAATCTCTTGACTTCTGATCCCATTGAAAGTAGAGAAGCAATGAGATAAATACTATTCTTGTGCGATTGTATCCTCAAACGGATCATTTGTAGTTTCATAGTCATTCATAGCATCTATAAAAAATATGACCCGCTAACTCTAAAAAGTCACTTATGTCTGCTTCAATTTACTTAATATCTGCCACAAAAAGAAACTGGTTTATTGCGATGTAGGCAATAAACGTGTTTTGTCAGTTTTTTAGCATGGTATTTTAGTGTATAATGTAAAACAAGTAAAGTCAAGAGTCAAAAATGTTTCCCACAGGATTTTGTGAGATTCTTGTAGATGTTGCATGGACCCTCTAGGGGTGCGTGAAGATATGCATTTATAATATATTTAGGTAATACATCACTTAATTAAGATTAATTAATTGGTTACTTACTTATATGAAGAACCTTGTTAAATTCCCTGAAAAAGTGACACATATTTTTGGCTCATTACAAAGCTATGAATGGACTAATTAGATTGTGTGGCAAGTATTTAATGGTAAACATGGGATTAAATGTAATGAAACTATCCAGGTCGTAATACGATTTATTTTCTTAACATCAACACAATAAGTTGGAAACAGTGTTAGAAACAATAACTGCAGATGTCGTCCCACTGACATAATCTAAACCGATTGTTTAGCATCTTGTTCCACGGCTTCAGCCTCTAAATATAAAAGTAGAACTCAAAGCCAATTTTGTTGCGAAGAATTAACGATTTGCTGTCCAAGGAGGCGTGTGGTAGCGATAGATGGATGCATGCCACTGCAGCCTGCAGGTATGTGTCCCGTAATGAGTGAAGAGCAGAGACTTGTAAATTGTAGCCCGCAGACATGGATTGAGAAGCCGCCCACCGTAGGCGTGACTAACGCAGCCCCACACAGCTTAGACCTGGGACAGATGTTAACGTGTTTGAGAATGGAATGAGAAAAATGTACAACTCTTCCCAGATCAAGGGGTAGGTGGGCGTAGCACACAGCCTGTGATATGCTTTGTTTGGCAGCCGGAGCAGATCTCTTTTGTTATTTAAAGAAATATGTATTTGTTGTTTGGTAATTTAGCTCTTATGTCCAGTTGTTTGATTACGGAGATAAAGACATACAAACAGAATTGAGTGGTCCTTGAAGATGGATTGAAAGGGCTCAGTAGACTTTTTAAACTTATAACTTATAACTTTTTGAAAAGTCTACTCATTTTTACTCATCCTAAAGGATGTGATGCTGCCACTCTTGTTAAATGTAAGCTTTACAGCATAGATTTCTATTTGAACAACCTCTAAAACAAGTAGTGTATACCCCCACGCCCAAGGTAGTGCTGTGAGTGCAGCCTGAGGGCCTCTGCTCGTCTTCCACAGTGTGTGTATGTGTGCACATCTGGCTCCTGGTGCGTGTTGGCGCGCACTACATCAGTACGGTATGTTATTGTTGCAGTGAAAACTTTCCATCCACGCAGACTGGAAACAGTCCCCAGAGCTCAAATGAATCTCAAATCCTGAAGCCTTCACGAGTCATTCTTGATGATTCAGAGCTATTTAACTTCTGGCTTAAGTTACACAAAGAGAACACTCGCTGTATGTTTGCCCAAACATAGAGATGTGAGTGATTTGAACATATCTCGAAAGTATTCTTGGCATGCTAACACTTAACGGCTCAATAGAATAATCTCTACAGTCTACATAATTAAGGGCTCTTCAAACAATTGGTCTGTAAGAAGTTCAACGGTCTCTTAGAGCCACGGGAAACTCAACCAGAAATAGTTAACTCCAACATATGTACAACCACGTCTAAAGTTAAACAGACATATTTGAAGGTGTAGTAAGAATTGTCCGTCACAGAGAACATTGTTTAACATGGGGTGAAAGATTCACCTTTTCAGAATGTCTCTCCCTAAGGTTAGATGTGATTTGTTGCTTTCTCCACTTATCATGTAGATGTGCGCTTCCCTGACCATTTACCTCCAGACAAAATATGTTTTGGTGCTTGAACCTTCCTAAATGGTCTGTGGTGAAGTGGCCTTTCTGTGTCTCTAGACAGATAGAACCTTTTTTATTTCTTTTCTTTTTAACCGTAGAGCTGAGTTGCAGAGTGTTGACTTTCCAGGTTATAGGATGCATAGGAATTTATATGGTGGTTTGTGCAAACCCCCCAAAGCACACGGTGTGTTTTTAAGAGGAAACGGAAGGTAAGCGCATCTGTAAATATCTCCAAATGGAAGATGATGTAAATATGAAGGTTCTAGATCTGCGCCCCTGTTGCATAAAGTTTCTTGCGATAATGCAGTGAGAGAGAGAGAGAGAGAGATATTTTACCACTTTAGAGAGGCTTTCGATTGTTTTCCCCCACATTCCTTTTCTTCAAGCTTAAGATCCTTTTTTATTTTCATCTTTGTAATGGGAGTAATGACAGACCATGAGCCTAGGATTGGGCTTGCACTCTCCCATATATATACACTCACCGGCCACTTTATTAGGTACCCCATGCTAGTAACGGGTTGGACCCCCTGTTGCCTTCAGAACTGCCTCAATTCTTCGTGGCATAGATTCAACAAGGTGCTGGAAGCATTCCTCAGGGAGTTTGGTCCATATTGACATGATGGCATCACACAGTTGCCGCAGATTTGTCGGCTGCACATCCATGATGCGAATCTCCCGTTCCACCACATCCCAAAGATGCTCTATTGGATTGAGATCTGGTGATTGTGGAGGCCATTTGAGTACAGGGAACTCATTGTCATGTTCAAGAAACCAGTCTGAGATGATTCCAGCTTTATGACATGGCGCATTATCCTGCTGAAAGTAGCCATCAGAAGTTGGGTACATTGTGGTCATAAAGGGATGGACATGGTCAGCAACAATACTCAGGTAGGCTGTGGCGTTGCAACGATGCTCAATTGGTACCAAGGGGCCCAAAGAGTGCCAAGAAAATATTCCCCACACCATGACACCACCACCACCAGCCTGAACCGTTGATACAAGGCAGGATGGATCCATGCTTTCATGTTGTAGACGCCAAATTCTGACCCTACCATCCGAATGTCGCAGCAGAAATCGAGACTCATCAGACCAGGCAACGTTTTTCCAATCTTCTATTGTCCAATTTCGATGAGCTTGTGCAAATTGTAGCCTCAGTTTCCTGTTCTTAGCTGAAAGGAGTGGCACCCGGTGTGGTCTTCTGCTGCTGTAGCCCATCTGCCTCAAAGTTCCACGTACTGTGCGTTCAGAGATGCTCTTATGCCCACCTTGGTTGTAACGGGTGGTTATTTGAGTCACTGTTGCCCTTCTATCAGCTCGAACCAGTCTGGCCATTCTCCTCTGACCTCTGGCATCAACAAGGCATTTCCGCCCACAGAACTGCCGCTCACTGGATGTTTTTTCTTTTTCGGACCATTCTCTGTAAACCCTAGAGATGGTTGTGCGTGAAAATCCCAGTAGATTAGCAGTTTCTGAAATACTCAGACCAGCCCTTCTGGCACCAACAATCATGCCACGTTCAAAGTCACTCAAATCACCTTTCTTCCCCATACTGATGCTCGGTTTGAACTGCAGGAGATTGTCTTGACAATGTCTACATGCCTAAATGCACTGAGTTACCGCCATGTGATTGGCTGCTTAGAAATTAAGTGTTAACGAGCAGTTGGACAGGTGTACCTAATAAAGTGGCCGGTGAGTGTATATATATATATATATATTTATATTGCCTCCTGGAGCAGAGGGAGCTAGTATTCCTCTTACACGCCCAATTCCAGACCCCACAATCAATGCAGAACAACCATTAAAACATTAATGAGTTTCAGTGTTTGGGTTTGCCAGTGAAGTGAAGCTCCCCTTACAGTGTCCCAGCACTGCGTCTTTTAAACCTAAAAAATCCTACAGTGGTTTCTGTAACATTTTGTCACTTGCAGATAATTAGCAGGTTTATGAACCCACCGCCATGTTGAAAATAGTCGAGCCAGAACCAAGCCTCGCCCCTCTGCCGGCCCGTTTGGGGTAAAGTTGCATATTTCTGTTTCTTGGCCTAATTCGGGTTATCTCCAGTATTGTTGGTTCAAACCCTCGCATGTGAGGCCCACTGCTCTATTCCTCTGCTACTGTCATAAGGGGAGCGACCCCCACAGCAAAGGGCAGCTCGGTGTGAACTTAAGCATGAATGCTTTTAGTATTCCCCCGAGGCTGGTGCTTTTGAGCAAGAATGTGTTGCCAGTCAACCCGTCTGATGAAATATAGTTTGAAAGCGACGTCAAAAGCCAACAAGTGTCCTCATCGCTGCTGACAAACGTGTCGGCGCGTGTGCAGAGGATACGAGAGTAATACGCTGGAAAGGACACAGACGCTATTGATTACGTGGTAATTCTATCGGGCTGTAGGCAAACGTGGCTAATGGAGACTGCATGAAACACAGGGATGGTGGATGTCTCCATATCAATCAAGGACTGTGCAGACACACACACACACACACACACACACACACACACGGGTTAGTCATTTCCTAAGGATTTATAAACGTTAAACACACACTCTCGATCTAACTATACAAGCAGATTGACATTTCTCCACAAGGTGTTCTTTTACTACATACAGGACCGAAAATCGATGGGAATTTTTCAACTTGCAATAGAAACTGCTGTGACTTGTTCCAAATACACATGTCAGACAATTATAATATTGTAATTGTTATCATTTCTTTGTGTCCCATTATAAGCTGTGGCACTTGTTCTTCGAAGGCAAACCAGTTAATTAACTAAATAGAGGACGAACATTCGCCAAAAATTCAACCCCCAAAATAACTATTTGGCCAACAGCCAATATATTTGCCTAGTTGCCCCACACTAGTATGTTTACATTAATCACCCCACCAATAAGAGGGCACGCCAGTCTGTCAGGACAATGTTTCACTAGTTCAGTGTTGTGTGACATGAGGTCTTTCTGTCGAACATGTCGACCTTGTGGCAGTGGTCCATCATGTCTCTGCCAGGGAAACGTCTTCCTGCCAACTTGGTCGGACGAGGCTCTGCGCTCTCCACACCGACTCAGACATTACGGAGTATAGGTTTGGCACCAGGAGATGGTTTTACTGCCAGCTTATAGCGCTTTGCAGTTGTTTCAGCTCTGCATGAAGCCACACAATTTGGGTTCATCACTGGGTTTAAGGTTTTGGAGAAAATAGTAATGTAATTGTTTACAGCTTCTTTAGTTTCTCAAAGTGTTTCACTGTTGTGTAGTTTGTTTTTGTTTCCTCATGTGTCTCTGATTTGGACATTTTAGCTAAACTGATGCCATTCATTTTCCAAAACTGGGACCAACAAAAACATGTTTTTATAACTGAGACACAAGTTGTCATTTTTGTTTTTGCTAATCACTCCCTTAACTATTCCTTTTGCTGCTGATTTATTTATTTATTTATTCCCCCCTCCTGTGATTATGTGCTTGTTCTGGTCCACATGCCCACTGTTCTCCTGAGTCTTTCTTTCCTTTTCTGTAACACCATCGCTCTCTTCTTTTGTTACTCCCCCGCTCACCTCTTTCCTCCTCTCCATTTATGTCACTGCTTTGCAGCAATATCTGCCAAGTGAAGTCGTTCTGTGCTGCAATTATAGACAAAATGAGGATTTACACCCCCCTACTCTCTTATTCTGTGAAGCAAAGAGGTTGTCTGCAGGCTAGTAAAATCCCTCTTTATTACCTGCAGCATGGACTGAAGGGAAACTTGATACTCCCCGATTTGATCGTTGTGGTAATGTACCTTTTTGGCAGAACAATCCTATGTCCTAAATTCTTTAATTCAGTTACTGTGACATTAATTGTGCCATCACACTTCCTTCTGTAGACCTATCTGATAAAACGTTGGGTCGAATGACGCTTCCCTCTCTTTTATACATTGTGAGAAACAAGCTCAAACTCATAGTCTGTTATAAATCGTTTTTTCCGTTGGGCAAAATAACTTTTTCCGAACAATTCCCATGGCTGAAGCTCTCGCCTGACTATTCACACCGTTGCCTTAAGCGCTGCTTGTTTCTGCTGTCGGCCTCTCAGGCACATGACGGCTGGGATTCCCGCTGTGTCGCTGTCTCCCTTCAGGCCGTTGGCGAGCAGGAAGAGTTGTTGTTAAGTTCACCCGCAGAAAGAAAGAAAGCTTCCCCTCATTCCCTTCTTTACTTTGGTGATGCTCCCAAACACATGATCCAGCTGATTGATGATCTCTCCTGAGACTCACCGTGATATCTTGTCATGTGGAAGTAAGGTCTATGTTGAGTACTCTTTGTTCTCATTTGGACGTTCCTTATCAAAGTGCATTCATTTAGTTACTGATATTTTCTTTTATTCCATCACCTGTCTTGCTCCATACTTGGTGTCGAGTAGTGGTGTAACGGACCATAGTTGATCCCCATGGTTCCCCATTCACGGTTAAACCAGGATTAATTACACGGTTTTAACCATAACCATCACCATGTGAAATAACGTTTTACACGGGATCGTTCAAAGCTGGTATTCAGTTACAATATGCGATCAATGGTTATACTTTGCTGATAACATTCAATAACAAAACCAGGATAGCCGGTTCCATTTACTTACGTTATAGGAAAAATGATAACGTTATGTTAAAATGTTGTCTTGTAAAATGTACTAATAGTAAAAATTGAATAAATCCAGTGTTTTTGAAGATTTAATTAGGAATAAATTATGACCGGTTTCCCTCCCTAAGACTAGCTCTGAGCAGCTGATTATACATAATTTAAACTACTAACGCAAATAAAATGACAACCTTTTTTATATACTAATCATTTGAATTGTGTTATCAAGAAGAAAACATGTAGAAGACAAACCAAAAGGATCTTTTCAGTCTTTTGAGACTGTGGCAAAAATGACAGCGTGGTGCCTTTTAAGATCAGCTGTTATAACAAAACAACATGGATCATCAATGGTAAGGAACTCGAGTTTGGGCCATTAGGGGGTATTTTTAAGTTATCTTTGCTCCTTTTAGATCCTTGACTCAAATGCGATGCACCGCTAATGTTTAGGGAAATCGGTGATGTTTAGAAACCAATCAAGGCCACATCAGCCTTGTTTCTTTCTCCATGAGAGATAAAGCCAGGAAAGATAAGGGAATGCATTGCATTTGAGTTTCCTCTCAGATCCTCATAGGCTCTTTTTCCAGAAACGCATACACAGATAATGTTCACTCCCCACTTCTGTAGAAATGAAGCGATACGGAAGGAATGAAGCGTCTTGGAGATGAGCCAGTAAACCAAAGCAAAACCATTAAGGAAACATGCATACCAGTCCCAATGTGTACACTCTCTGGTACCATCTACAAGTGGCTCAGAGCAACCAGCTTTTTCAGCAGACTATTCATTTCTCTGAAGTTCCATGCTGTGCAAAAGCGGAGCAACAATATGTTTATCCAAAGAGTGTCCAACTGAGCAACGAACTCTTCAAATTAGCCAGTAGAGAAGGTCATATTTGCATAATACCATTATTGGTCAGGCTCTGATCTTATGAAGGTTTTGCTCTTTGCCAGATTGGCAGCTTTTTGGAATGTTTGGATCCCGGCAAACACAATATTATTGAGCGAGAATTCATATTTTAAAGCTTGGTAAAAGTGATTAGTGTCAGTATGACAACATAATCTTATTTTTGTTTAATTCACAGTTACATTTTACTTCAACATTTTACAGATCCAGCGACTGGCCCTAAAATTCACAATCACTGCTCACACGTTGGTCTAGAAAAAGTGCGTTCCACATTCAGTGTGTGCCGTCGACCCGGCTGCTGATTGCCACATAACCACTGACTGCAGGTCAAGGGACTGTCAGTGTGGAAGAACCCAGTGACCTTCGATTGACTGAAATGAAAACAGCAACCAATGGCTAAAATGAGAAGTTGTGACATATTGACTAATATGAATAAATGTGATAAAAAACAATTGATCGATCAGAACTTCAGTTGCTTTTTATTGGATATAAATCCAGAAGCTGACAGATGCAAATGGGTGAAAAGAAGACATTTTAACAAATGAAGAGTTTTTGCTTTGGGGAGGGAAAACTAATAAATCAGAAAGTACGCAATAAGATGGTTCAGATGCAAGAAATGAAGCCATCAGGGTGGTGAAAAGGGACACCTTTCAATTTCTCAGGTGGTGGAGGGGGGTGACAGCTCCATCTGTCTTCATAGTAACGGTCACAGTGTGACTGATGGGGCAGCAGCCCTTCCTCTCGGTTTCCTCTTTCTCACTTCCCACTTTTAACCATCCTCTTCTTGCTGTCTCTGCTGATTCAGAATTTGACATGTAGGTCAGGAAAACATTTTTTTGCTAATCTTTTCATGAGCTTGAGGTTTCATATCTGAAAGCATTTGATCTAATAGTGTTTATTTCATTCTAACTGGTTCAAGGCTGCTGTGGATTAGCCATACAGATCACAGGGGTTACTTGTTAACAGGTGAATTTCTCCGTTAAACGTCTATACTTAGGTTACTTTTATTTCTACCCAACCCTTAAGACTTGGTTTGCAATAGAAGGCGAGGCGTCTCTTTTCTATCATGTGAGAGGTTGGGTCCTCCTGTTCGATCCGAGTATTCTAAACAGCCCCCGACGTCGCTGGAAACGGGAAGCTCCCTGTTTTGTGAATGCGTTACAGAAGACGTGGTGTTCGCGATGTGTTAAAGCTTCACACTGTGGATTCAACTGCTCTCTTGCATCAGCAAAGGTGCCTTTTTGGGCACAAATCGGTTTTTGCATTGTTACATCGTGGTTTAAATGAATATTCATGGTAGAGGATGTTTGGGATTGGAGTGGATGGATAATGTATAAATTCTACGCACTGGCAGTGTTTCAATACTCACCACTGTAGTCTGGGATCTTTCATCTTCCACAACTCAATGTCTTTGAATGACTGACAGTCACAGCTCCTTCTCCTGAGGAACTTGAGTGTTAGTCCATCCTGATCATGCTTCTCCCCTCGTACCCTGATTATTCCACTAATTTCAACCTTCGCTGTCTTTCTCTTCCTGGGGAGAAATACTGGCATGTGTTGTGTACCTCAAAGGTATATTACCCTCCACAGCGGCTGTGCAGTAAAACAGATCTTCATTGCGATCATGACTTTAGTAAAATCAAACCAATTTACTGTGATTTAAGAAAAAGCACTCAAGCTAACAGCTATTGGGGGGGGGGGGACCTCAGCCCGACCCACGTCCTGTTACTGCTGTTAGCATAGCTAGCTACAAGCCAGGCAATCATGCTCTGAGTCTTGCACTTTCAAAGCAGTGTAGATGTATTCTTTAATTGGGCTTTTCAAATAAGCACCAGTCTTTTTGAAGCGGGCAAAGTAGACATGATGTTATTAAAAATACATGATGCTATATCTCAAAGAACTCTGCACTACATCTCCTAGATGTTTGTGTCTCATAACAATCTGTGTGTTCAATGCTGGTCTGGGGGCCGACGTATCAAATGTGAAGTGGTTATTTCCTCCTGCCTACAGGAAAGATAGGGCAATTTCCTGTCCCACCCTCCACTTCCAAGCATGCAGGCAGATGCATACTAAGCACATTCAAGCCGCCAAACTAATTTCTCTTTATGTCTCTAATATCTCGTGTGAGACGGACATTTGCTCGCGGATGTTTGATTTACGCGCGCGCATCAACCCGATTTGCGCCCTCGAATTTTGACAGTGATTTGCTGCCATACACACAGCCCCCCCCCTCTCTGTGCACACCGCGTCTGTCTCGCGTGCCCTGAAAACGAGATCATCCCCGGAAGCGTGGCCCGGCCTATTTGGTGCAGAGAAGACGGCTGGGGAAAGTTCACGAAAGGTTGGCATCTCACGAAGACCTTTGTATTGAAAATATTATTTTTTGTGTGTAAATGTTGGAGTCCCAACCCTTAACAAACAATAGTTAGCACTTTACTTAATCTTCAGGTAAAAACAGACCTCAGGAACCAACTTCAAGGAGAACACCTGGCAGCTTGCACATTGATGTTGGATCTGTGGGAAACTGTATCCAATACAAGCTTTTGTAAAAATAAACCCACTTGTTCCTCTGAGCTCTGATAAAATAGCTGTATAGTAATAGATGTACGGTGTGTCTTCCTTCCTGATTTCCATCTTCTTCCTTTTGAACATCTGCAGCCAGCAGCTGCCCTGCTTCATGTGCGAAATTGCAGCTCAAAGCGTCGTTTTTACTACCGCTTTGGTTTTGCTTGTGTCCATAAGCACATGATTTTGTATTGAGCTGCGAGCGCTGACGGGGCCTTAAATCCCTAAGCAGCACTGTGGCTGAGCTGAGGACCCTGATGAAGACCTGCAGCGGCTGCTGAGCTACTCCCTGCCCTGCACAGCCAGAATACAGTTGAGCAGCATGGAGCTGACTGAGTTTATTGTGAAAAATGTTAGTGTATTTTTATGTTTTATTATAGTTGTAATGCTGCATTTCAATATGCTGCATCAAAAACAAAAAATGGCATAACATATGAAGATGAAAAATGTCATCAATAACTGGTGGTTACTTGAGATTCTCATTTGGTTATTTGAGAAAAACATTAAACTCCTACATGTTCACTGATTGCAGAGCTGTAGCTAAATACTTCAGATATAAATCTAGGAGGGTTTGTCTGTGTTGTGTGTCGGCCGTCTCCGCTCCTGCTGAACTTAACTCGCCCACAAAGGTCAACACGCCAAAGTGTAAAGAAGTCAGTTGACCTGCAAGCGGTTGGTTTGAATAGTTCTGTAATCACAGGCAGTACAGTTCAAAGGGGGAGAGTGATGGGGTGAGTCTGCATATCTCTGATATGGCCTGTGTTGTTGGACAATAGCTCCTCTATGCGAGGCCTCCCCTGGAGGCAGACATTGTTGCCTGTCATCCTCCCTCTCTTTTCTCTCTCACTGCGCCCTTTTCCCTCACTTGTCTCGTCTCTGTCATTCCTTTCCTTTTGCTGTTTTTCTCTCAGTGAGTCTTTGACACACTGGTCCATGTGCAAATAAAGCCAGTGGTGTACTCGACAGGCTGCATAATGAAATCATTGACGCACGGGGCACCACCTACTACCACAAGCTGTGTTCACCCACCATTTTCCATCATTGAATGGATTTATTTTTTGATATAAATTCATTCTGGATGTGGATGTGGTCTCCAGTTTGGTCCCAGAGTCCTGGTTTTAGTTCTTTTGTTTCTTCGCCCAATTTGAGAAAAGTGTATTTGGTTGCAAACATACTCTGCCTTTTTAAATATGTCCTAAGCCATTGTCTTAGCATGTTAATAACATATTTATTACCGGTAATTATAGCACAAACCTTAAACTTCCTGTGTGTCAACATGAAGGGCAATGAGAAAGTATTTAACTACTACTTAACATTACATGCAATACGTCATAAGCTTGTATTGGCCAGCGAAATGTATCCATCTCTCTGAAAGAGAGAGACAGAAGAATTGAAGAAAGCGATTTTAATTGAGCCCTGGAGGAAAATTGGCTCCCTATTTTTTTTTTCCTTGGGAGGTCAGAGGTCAGGCTCAGTAGCTGAGCATCAGTTTGGAGAACAGGGGGCGGATATAAACCTTAACGTGGACTCTACTAACTCCTTGATGGTCATCTACTGACTAGAAGCAGATGGGAAACATTGCCAGCAGCTCACGATGCTTTTCTTAATGTTTGTGCTAATGCTCTGTGTCTCTAACACCAGGACCTGTCTGCGTCGGTAATACTTTAATAACAATAACTTTAATACAAACTCCAAACAAATGTCACGTTGACGTTATACAAACAAGATGAGTGAGCACGAAGCGGATAATCCGTCTTTTGATTCAGAGGCAGGACGTGTCTCGTGCCGTGTGATTGACGTGGACCTGGTCAGCCTCCTTCAGTGCTTCACACTCACCGTGCGTGTGTGTGATTTATCTCGCGTGCAATGCAGTCCACGGAGGCAAAGCCAAGGTTGAGCTGTGTCTCATGATTTATTCATACCACGAGAGGCTGTGCAGGTGTGTGTACCCGTTGTTGTTAGTGTGAGTTTGTGTGGTGGCGCACGGAGCAGTGTGATGCGCTGGGAACCGCAAGGTTGGTGGTTTGAATCCCGGCTGCTCCATGTGCCATGTCGAGGTGTCCCTGAGCAAGACACCCCACCCCCAACTGCTCCCCAGGCAAACATGTCACGCATGTGTTATAAAGCAATGTGTGTCGCTTTAGATAAAAGCGTCAGTTCAATGACATGTAATGTAATGTGTGGTTTTAAACTGAGAGACAAGCTGATAAATGTTGGTGGATTAACCTGGCAAGAAAAGTACAAAATATTAGGTTGATTCATGTTTTGGGAAAAAGTCTAAATATTTTAAAAATAAACATTTTAAAAATGTTTTCGAAGAGTCCCAAAATATTATTAAAAAATATATAAATTGTGTTTAAATGTCAAAATATGTCACGGGAAAAAAATGATAGGTTGGAAAAAGTAGAAAGGTTTAAAGATATTAGGTCAATTAATGTTTTGAAAAAAAGTTGAGGTATGTAGGGTTGAAAAATGTCATGGAATAATATGTCAAAAAAATTCTGGTTGCAATTTTTAATAGAAAAATAAAGTTTAAAAAGACTTGGTCGAAAAAATGTAGTACTCATCCGTGGTTTTCCCTCCTTCCTCACAGGCAGCCGGACAAACTGGTGGTGGTTTGGACGCGCAGGAGTCGGCGGAAATCATCCAAGGTTTGTATTTTGAGGAGTGGCATCCTGAAGCAAAATTGAAGGAAACCAAAGTTTCCCAGTTGCAAAAATACTACTTATTGTCCATCTGCCCTGCAGGCTCACAGCTGGCAGCCTGGCATCAAAAACCCCTACAGAGGAGTGGTGGTGTGGCCTGTGCCAGAGAACATCGAGATCACCGTCACTCTCTTTAAGGTAAGCGCCGCGTCTGTTTAGTCATCCAGTGCAGACGGTATCTGCTGCTGTGCCAGAGCTCCGTGTCTTGTTCCTTCTCCGGGTGTCTCAACACGACCACCTGACACCATTATATACGGTGTACCCGCGTCTGCTCTGTGTAGTAGTTCTTATTTTCTTTACACAAGGCTAAATCTGGCGTGGATTTCTGGGCCACGCCGTGTCTCTGTGTGCTGCACAGTATCTCTCTACTCTGGGTCCACTTCCTGTCCCACAGGAAGTAATAAAGCTGTTTCTGTAATCGGACACAAAGCAAAGGCACTAAAGGCACAGTTCACCCACATCTGTTTTATCAATAATGAATAAAGTCAGTTCCTTCCTCCTGTTAATAATAATAATAATAAAGCTGTATAACGTTGTCTTTAGGGGCTTGCATGTTAGATTGCGGTTATACTGTACAACTCACAAACATGATTTAGAAATGAGTCAGCACTTACTAACAATAATATGCTGTTTGTTGCATGAGAGGAAGGATCCAAAGTCAGGATGGTGCACAACGAGGACCATCGGTCTCTGGAGACCTCATGCCGTATTTCAAGTGTCCCTTTTACATTATAGATAATATTACTTATAACTGTCCTAAATCTGTAAAAATAAATCAACTCTCTATGTATTTGTTTCTGCGGTGTGCCGACCAGAGCAAACAGTGATTTAAAGATGCTCTGTTTTGGCCCTGGAGCTCTGCAGTGGAAGCAGCTGGGCTCAGCACTATTCCAGCCTGTTCCTCAGGGAGGTGTACACAAGCAGGCAGCCGTAGTTTCACTTAGGAGGCTGAAATGAACAAGTACCTTCAGTGTGACTGCTCAGAAAGCAGCAGAGAGACCACCAGCCCCCAGGGAAGCTTTTTCCAAGCTTATAAGAGCTTAATGCAACAAAATGTTAACAACAAAATGTTGGATTTAAAAGATTTATCCTGTCACTAAATACCAAAAGGCACCGAGAATAAACCCAGATGGCTGATGATGTCAGTTGACTTTTAGAAGAAGTTGAAATAAGGGCAGGATGAGGTGGCTGGTTGGTGGGTCCATGTGTTTGTTACAGTTTACTACAAAAGTGAGTCCAGGAAATGCAGTACATATTCTGTTTTGTAATTTGATAGAGAAGAGAGTAGATTTGAAAATACTTCTAGTACAGGGTCTACATTTTATCTTTAAAAGGCTGGAATCTCCTGCTAAGAGAGTACGTTAAAAGACGTCTCACGTTTTATTGTTTCAGCAGTGCAGTTAAGTCGGGTTTACATGTGTTTGTGTGTCCAGTTTGTGTATCTGGGTGTCCGAGCTGGAGGTCAGTGAAGGTCATCTGTAGGACGGAGATGGTTGTTGGTTTGCTGCCTCCATTACTGTCAAATGCAGTATAGAGTAGGAGTGTGTGTGTGTGTATGTTTACATGTACAGTGTATAAATACAAACACAAGAGAGGAATCTACATTACTTTAAAACCAGGATGCATGTAATAAAAAGTTACCTCCTTACCGAGGAGGAGGAGGAGAGCGAGGTGTGGGGGATCTCCTCTTATTACACCATGAATATTGTGGCACATTCATCACCAAAATAAAAATATCTTGTTCATGAGAAGAATAGTGTCAAGAATGAGTTATTGAGCATTTTTATGATGGGTTGCGTGATGATTCGAAATTATTGTTTGTGTTCATGTTTTGGTTGCAGTCCGCTCCACGTGTTTTATCATTATTATACCGTTCCTTCTATTGGTTCCTTTGTGTGTGTGTGTATATATATTTGTAATATTAAGCATTCTATGGCCCTTGCAGGACCCCCATGCAGAGGAGTTTGAAGACAAAGAGTGGACGTTTGTCATTGAAAACGTGAGTACACCTTTTGTTTTTCTACTTTCTTCCATCTTATGGGATACAAGTGCACCCTATGATTGAGTCTCTTGTTTAAAGGTGAGCTCACATGAAAGTAAAGATTTTCTTGCATTTAAACCGTGTCTCAATATGCATACAGGCACTGCCACCTTGTGGTCAGGCTCTGCTACAACATGCTTGTGTGTGTGTGTGTGTGTGCGTGTGTGTGTGTGTGTGTGTGCGTGTGTGCGTGCGTGCATTTCTAAAAGCGAGATTAAAGGGTTGTTTGCATCCTGAGGCTGTGAAAACTTTAGGTGTGATTGTGTGACATTGAGTAGTAACCTAACTACCAACAAGGGCTCCATTGATTGCCCATGCAGCGTTAGATGGAAACTCCTGGTCAATAACCAAACACAGCAAGTGGGAAGGATGGAATATGCACGGGGAGGAGGCCAGTTGCCAGGGACCCGGAGACGAGGCGCTCACAAGTGGTTTGCTTGTGTTTTCTCCGTCTGGACTCCGACACGTGGACCTGTTCTTTATTGAGCCAGAGAAGTATGACTAACGCGTTACGTGGCAGTGAAGTGATGTGGTCTCTCCTGAACTATTGGAGGGGGACTTTGGACCCTAGTTTCCTAGGTTTTTGTGTCTGACTGACCAATTAGGACATCGGAGCGGTAGGAGTGTCTGCAGCTGCCCCTAAACAGACTGCAGTCAGTTCTATTGGGTTCAACTGGCACCTTCTTCCACTAAATCCACTAAAAGCCTTGTTTTTCTGGCGTCTGCCAAATGTGCAGGTTTTCTCCAACTAATTTATTTAGTCCATTTAAATGGACTAAGGCCACATCCACACTACCCTGTTTTCCTTTTAGATCTCCGTCCATATGTCGATTCAGCATTATTCGTGAGATGATACCAGAAGATCATTGACTGGGCATGACTGGGTCAACAGGAAGAAGAGGATATTCTTACTGTCCTTGGTTTAGTTGTCAAAGAAAACAGATTGCAAAAAAAGGGAGGAGCGAGCCTGTTACGCCTGAAATTGGTTCTCCATGTTGAAAGGAATCTGTGGCATCATCGCTGTTTGTTTTCTCCTCGATAGCGTTCATGTGACAGACACGTCACGCTTGCTAACATCCAATCAGACAGCGAACGCTTGTAGGCGTGACCGTTTCTATCCCTAACAGTTTGTCACTCGTTGTGTTTAACGTTTGGGGAAAAGAAAAGGCCTGATGTTTGTTGACGTTTGGAGAATTTCATTCATCGAGTCCTCCACAAGGAACGGTTCTGCAGGCTTTGCACTAAATGCTTTTTGAAGCATTTCAAGGGAAGACGTTGCGTCAAAGAGAACTTTGTCGTGACGAGGTCTGAGAGTGACCGAGATGAACCGATGTCCTGACTCCGCCAGAGACCGACGAACACAGACCTCCTCAGCCTTCTTCCTTCAGGAATGCTGTCACTTCTTGTACGCCTCAAGCTCAAAGGGACGCCGGCAGAAAAGTCTCTACCTTTTTCGTCTTTGATGCAAAGCCGAGAAGACAAGCAGGTCAACCGGTGTTCTCCGGCCAGAGCGTGGGAGAGAGGGAGAGAAAGAAAGGCAGAGAAAGAGACAAGTTTATGGCTTTGCCGGTTTCTCTCTGTGCATACCTGACTAATGACAGAAGGATCAAAGCGTCAGCAGCCCCCTGACAGCAGGAATGGAGACCTCTGAGGGGGGAGTGAGAGGGGGGGGGGGGGCAATGATGAGATGCCAAAAGAAAAAAAAGAGTCTAATGGGAGGTCAAAGGTATGATAGTTATTGGTGTATTTCTGAAATAATTGAAAAAATACTGAAAACAATATTTGTCTTTAATGCTATAATAATGGCATAATTCATGCAACAAATGCTGCCCAACAGAGGAGATTAGATTGGGATGGGATCCCCCTGTAATTAATAATAGCATGGAAAATAACTGAATTCACTGAATGAAATCAAATTTAAATTATTTATTTTTTTCAATTCATTTATTTTGTATAGCCCAAATTAGCATCAGGGGGCTTTACAGTCTGTACACACGCGACCTCCTCTGTCCCGAAAACCTCACAGGAAAAACTTGATGGGGGGGAAAAGGGAAGAAACCTCAGAACATCAGGAGGAGGATTCCTCACCGGGACGGACACACAATAGATGTCATGTGTACACAATGGCAGAAATGATTATAGAAATAAAAATATAGAAATACATTTATGCAAATAATATTAATTACAAAAGTTCCAACGTACATCAAGCAGCACTGCTGCTGCAACGCAGTGTCTCCCTTTTATAGACAGGCCACAAGGGGGCAGTCTAGGATCTGTGAAACCTCAAACATCGCCTCCTCATGTCAGCGTGTGGGTCAATAACAAAGGTATCCAAACCCTGTGCATATCTGACCACATTTACTTCTGGCTCTGCACATGTGTGATTGAATGTGTGGACAGCCCCCTCCCCCCCTCACCACTAACACCGCTTCAGGTACCCGAGCTAATATAAAGTCAGGAGGGAAGAATGAATGAATGAATGACTGCCGGAACAGAAGAAGAGAAGAGGTGAGTCCTCCTGACCCCTCATCAGACGGCGGGGGAGTGGGGGGGGGGGGCAGAGACGCCATTGTGCCGAGCGCGCCCGGAGACGATAAAATTCAAGATCCCTCGCGCTGTGGTTTCGTCCTAATCTGGGGGCCCAACCTCGCGCTCGGCTAATCCCTCCCCGCCGAATTACTGGCCCCCGGTTTGATTGTATTTTGTCATTGAAAACGGCAGTGTCAAACACTAGCTCTCCCCTCGTCTCCGTTTGTTCGTCTGCCAAAGCCAATCGCACAATCAAAAGGTGGGGGGAGAGAGAGGGAAATGGCTACACGCTAGTATCTCTAAATTGCATGCTGGCCTCGCCTTTCACCCTTTTTCAAATAGGCGCATTATCAAAAAGGTGTGCAAATTTAGTCAAAAGATTGGACCGCTGTATTTGAGGGCATTGTGCTGACAGGCGCGTGCGCGTTTGTGTGCGTGCGTGTCAACGAGAGCTGGAGATGGTAGACCCAACTTCCCTCATCTTCAAAGCTTTGAAGGGGGATTTAAATAACACACACACACACACACACACACTGGACTGTTGTATATGAAGTGAGAAGCTATCATGTCTAAATACACAATGTTACACACTCCAAGACCCACTCTCACTGCCCCCCACACCTCCCACCCCATCTGTTTACACTCACACGTTCTCTCACATTACATCAGTGTCACTCAGAGACTGCTCTGCCACATCTCGCTTGACAGCCTGTGTGTGTGTGTGTGTGTGTGTGTGTGTGTGTATATGTATATATATATATATATATATATATATATTATAATATACAGGCTCTGAGTGTAAACATTTAACCCCTTCCTTTTATACTTTAAACCTACACAATCATTCCATTCAAGTTGCTTTTATAAATTACCAACGTTTGACATGATCGTCTCATCAGAGGCGTTTAGATAAATAAATATGTTCTGCTTCCCTTTGCCCGGTTTTAAAACAGTTACTGTGCGTTGGTTTAAAACCTAACTGGCTCTCATGTTCCTTTCTCCATCCATGTGACTTCCTCCTTTCCTCCCCTGCCTCCTAGTTCCTCTTTCCCTCCCAGTCCTCCCTCTGAGGGGATGTCCCCTCATGTCGTGGACCACGTCCAACTCCATCAAGGCCGTCTCCACGCCACATTCCTCCCACTTGGCGCACACTCATGCAGTCACACACGGTCACGTCGTCATCTCACCACGCACACAGTGAAAAACCGGCCGACCCACCTCCCTCACCTTTACACACACACACACACAGTCTGCATTGTACCCGCAGCCACAGTGTGTGTCCCCCCCCCTCTCCCTCTGTCTGGAACACATTACGTAGGCCAGTGGCTTGTGAGCGCTGACTGGGCCTCGGGGAAGAAAAACACAATTATTTCAGCCCTCGGCTATTCACGCAAAGGTGACAAAAGCTGGTATGAAGTATGAAATCCCAAAAGTTTCTCCAGCGCCGAGGCCGACAAATTGGGATTAATTTGTGCTCGTGTGCAGGCATGTGTCTCCAAAAGTTTTCACCTTTTGCTCGTCCCCCGTTTGTTAAATAGTTTAGGAAGAAAGGAACAGCTTCGTGCTTACAGGGTTCATTTTGAACTGTAGGGAGAAGGGGGGGGGGCATTCACACACGTTCCCCAAATTAATTTAATCTAATGAATTGCCCTGAGGAGAGGCAACAGATGCTGGTGATTACCCCTCACCCCCACCACCACCATCCCCCTCCTCCCCATGCCTGGACCCCTCCCTACAGCATCTCTCTAACTCTCACTCTCTCTCTCTTGCGCACACACACACACACACACACACACACACACACACACACACACTACTACAACTCTAAATGCTGCTGTTTTCTGCCACTACGCAGCTAAAATGTATTATTTTTGTTCATTGGAGCACAGACGACTCGTGTGCTGTAGAGCAAATTACTCACCAGAATTAAGCTGTGTGTGTGTGTGTGTGTGTGTGTGTGTGTGTGTGTGTGTGTGTGTGTGTGTGTGTGTGTGTGTGTGTGTGTGTGTGTGTGTGTGTGTGTGTGTGTGTGTGTGTGTGTGTGTGTGTGTGTGTGTGTGTGTGTGTGTGTGTGTGTGTGTGTGTGTGTGTGTTGGTGGCTTGTAGGTGGCAAGGGAGGCCGGGTGGTCCCTCCTGTCGCCCTAATAAGCTTATTGGCCCCCTAATCCACACCACACCACCCTGTCACATGGCCGGTCTTCTGACTGACTGCTACAGCCACCATGAGGTGTGACCATTTGTATCATAAATAACAATCCAACTTCTCAAATGACCAATGAATTAATCTGCTTTCTTTTGAAGTAATACATTTTTAGTATTTGTTAAACAAACAAACTGTAAAACTAAATGTAATCGTTATTTATTCAATATTTATTCATTACCGCTCGGCCTGAAACAGTATCTGATATCAATAACAGTATTACCCTTTTAGCAGTTGTACTTATTAATTAATGTTATTGTTTCTTTTAGCATACACACACACCATATCTCCTATATCTCTGAGTGTGTGCGTGTCTGTTTGTTAATTAACTGATTAAACCGTTGCCCCAGACGATGTGGGGTTCTTCTGCTTAACTATTGCTATACGTCCCTCTGTTTGTGTGCGACTTTTCTGTTGAGTCTCCGCGCGTCTTGTTTTGTCTTTGCTCTGTTTATTCATACGTCTGGCGTCCTCTTGCTCCTGTGTGTGTGTGTGTGTGTGTCACACGCATGTTTGCATGTGTGACTTTGTATGAGCGAGTGTGTCTCGTCCTACCGGTCCGGGTCGTGACCTCGGCTTTCATCTCCTTAGTCTGAGGCGCCTGCAGCCCGCTGCGCGCCGCTCTCCGCCAACAACGCAGCAGATGTCACCAGACACGGCTTCGCACACACCGTGTCTTTCACACATACCGGCCCCCGTGCATGTGTACACATACGGTATATAATCTCACACACACTATATAGATGCATTTGCACACACCCCTGCAGGCTCTGAAGCAGCCTAACAGGTTTTGTTTTGCCTCATGCAGCGTGACGTTTGACCCCAAAATAAACATCAAAACACAGAGTGTCACCCGGGATGCATCCGCATTACTCGTGTGGCCTTCACTCGCTGCGTGTGTGTGCGCGTGTGTGTGCGCGCGCAGAGATGTTGATGTTCCAAACTTTGTATCAAACCATAAGCGGGTCGTGTTCCGATCAGAAGACGCAGGTTGGATCCCTGAGACGCTGAACCTCTAGTTCTCCCTGAAGGCCACGCTCAGTGCAGTGGGCAGGTGGTGCTTGCTCCATCACTGTGAGCGGGTGAAGCTCCTTGAGCAGCGCTACATATATGTGTATATACACACACACACATATATATGTATATCCAATAAGTCCTGAGCTCCTGGTGTCTGGTTGGAGGCAGTCGGACCGGCTCTCGTCAGTTCTACCAACTCGCTTCACTCAACCGCCTTCTTCCTGGTCTCACCTTGTTTTGACATCATGTGTCCCGTGGCCATGACTTATGATCGGACAGGTGCGATTCAACGTGAGGCACGATTGTTCAATGACAGAAACATAAAAAAAAATATATTATCTCCGTTTTGGTTGTTTATTTTTGTGCGACTTAAGATGGCTGCTTGTGATGGAGACAAGCCTGTGTGGCCCTCTGCAAATCCCCCTATTTATCCACAAGCTTGACCCGCTGGGCCTGCGTGGGCGGGTCGTTGGCTGGTGTGTGTGCGTGTGTGTGTGTGTCTTTGGGCGGTGGCAGTACAGGAGTGTGGAGAGGTTGGTGATGAACTCGGGTTAAACTTCTGTGCAAGGTGACTCGTTTGACATTATCTCCTCAAGATCCGCTCACAGTGAGTACGTGCAAGTGTGTGCTTGTGTACGAGCTTTTTAGGGAGTGTGCACACACACACACACACACACACACACACACACAGTAACTGGCAAACTGAGGCAACTGTTCTGCTAAGTGGCGATGAATAGGGTCTTGTGATGTGCTCCGATGCCAGCGCTAAGCCTGCCACTGACAGTTGGACTGATCCCCAAACACGTCTCTGTCTCTGTTTGGGATATAAATCTGTATGTGGAGAAATGCACCCAGAGGACGAGGTCAGGACGGGTGTCGAGGACACATTTCCAGAAGCTGTTTGGTCCCGTTGCCTCTGCAGGACCGACATAAATAATGTAGTTCTGGTGAAATCAGATGACGTCATGCAGGTTCACCAGAGGACTCCAGAGGGGCCTCCAGCAGACCCCAGTCCACCTAGGACGTAGTGCTGGACCCGCTGGAGGGAAAGGAGGCCCAGGAGAACCAGAACCAGGGCTGCCCCTCTCAGTCCTGTCAGACCCTGCTGCAGCAGGATGAGGTTTTCTAGAGGGGGGGGTCACTAAATGAAAGTTCCTCGTAGTAGCTTTGAGCACAAGTAACACTGAATGCTACTAAGCTCTTCTGTTTTAAATATGTTCAGCAGCTCTTGTTATAGGTCTGAGAGGAGTAGAATTCCTGTGGTGGCAGCAGTGCGACCTTTGCCCCCCCCCCGAATGCTTGTTAGCTGTGAGGCACCTACAAATCTGCAAATTGAATATCACGTTTCACCCTTTCTAAGTGTCTCCGTCAGCGAGCACAGACCAAAAGGCTCATCCACACCTTTGGATGCGAGAGGGGGTGTGTGTTTTTGTGCGTCTCACATCTAGAGGCACACAAACACAATTGGGGAACCCTATTGTCCTTTCATGGAAAAGGAATTTCAAAGAACAAGTGCTCACCCATGCACACACACACACACACACAGCAGCTCCTTATCCAATCCCTCCACTAATTCCCCCTTGGTAGAAGGTGTTCATTGTTTCTTTCATTCTAATCTCTCCTCTCCTCTTTTTAAAATCCATATTAGATTCTCTTTGAGCTGGCCACAATCGGAGGCACTGGAGCAGAGCATCACCCTGCTAATGCTCTTTGTCTCCCCAGATTTGTCACTTAGCATGGAGAGTACACCTTTGTCATGGAGCAGGGTGGGAGAGAGACAGACTCTCACTTGGGGCAATTGTTTCTTGTCGAAGGCCATCTTAGCCCCCCCCTCCCTCCATCCTTTTCCCCCTTAAGCAAATCAGCTTGGCTCTGAATTAGGGCCCTATCATTGCTCTGTCAGATCTCCGCGCCCGGCCTAAAACAAACTGAGCTTTGAAGTGAGGTTTGAGTGGATGTGGAGATTCTGATTCCCTAAAGTCGCCGTGTTGTTTTTACCTGGAAGTCCTCATTTGATATGAAGAGGATCGGGACCGAGATCTCTGGGCACCTTATCAACCCAACCCTTGAGCTCCGCTGTTATCTGGCATCACAACACTGAGTTTGTTCCTTTTGCTGCACGTCGTAGTCTGCCGTGAGATTACAACAGATGCTCCGATAATAATTCAGTGGGTGGTAAGAGAGACGAGTCCTGGCAAAGTTCATCTTTACACGTGTGACAAGTGAAGCAAATGCTTCATGAGTTAAACATGCATTCGCTCTCCCGTCCACCAGGGGAAATGATGGTCCCTTTAGAGCACATGTCAAACTCGGTCGGACCGTCAGTGCGGTCGAAGTGGGCAGTATCTGGCCCGACCTTGAAATGAGTTTGACACCCCTGCTTTAGAGTCAAACAGACCCTAAAGCAGGAGATGCTTTAGGGCGGGGCTACACGCTGATTGACAGGTCTCTAGGTGAGCTCTTTCTCACACTTTTTATATATTTTACAACTATCACTAAAAGCCAGTTTCGTTGCTTTTCGTAGTGACAAATTGAGTCAAATGTGGTAAACAATATAAAGTGCATTTAGAGTTAACATCACATACACGTCCTTTTCTACCGTTCTGAACTGCTGCTTCATGCAGGGGGAGTAATAAGTCCCAGGTACAGTAGCAGGGGGGTGGTTGTGTGTGTGTGTGTGTGGGGGGGGGGTGGTATGTTATTGGCCATTTTAGACCTCTATGATGGCCAGAGATGGTGGAATAATGGAAAAAGTGATGATCAGGCACTTCATAGACCAGGAATGAACTCCTGCTATAATCCTGCCTCCCTCCCAAGCCACCCCCCCCCCCCTCGCTCCCTCTCCTCTCTACTCTATTCTACACCCTCATTTCCCCCCCCCCCTCCATCAGTCTCCATGCTATCCACTCATTTTTTTGTCTCCTTTACCCTTCTCTCTTTCCATTTCTTGACCCTCCGTTGTTGCCCCCCCCCTCTCTCCAGCAGAAGTGCAGAGCCAGGGCTTTTGCCTGCTGGTAATTTATTTTCCCATTAGCCCCCTGTCTGAAGTGCATGCTCTGGGTCTGAGTGTGTGGGGGTGGGGGGGTTGCTCTGAGGGCCACCCAAAAGAAAGAGCCGGAGAGAGGAGGGCACCCTGGACATGGCGATAAGACGGGAGAGAGGGAGCCACAGAAATTGGGAGAGAGACGAGATACGAGATATTGCCTGTGTCCGTCAGGGCGTTTCTGCAGGTTATGAATCAGGAGGCCAGTTAGCAGAGCTAAAGATGATGTGTGCTTTCAATGATTTATTCCACACGTTTGCAATAATCGCTCCGTTGCTTCTTCCTTGTTTATGGGACTACATTTCTTTGATTAAAACCAACATCAGCTACAGCCTCTGGAATATTCCAGGTTTTTTTGTGTATTTCTGTGTGTGTTTGGCCTCACAAGGTTATTCCCAGTAAAACGTTCCCTTCTCCCAGTCAGGATTAGACCTTTTAAGGACTGGTGACTCCTTTCATCTGCCGCCATCAAAGATTCTCTCTCTCTCTCTCTCTCTCTCTCTCTCTCTCTCTCTGCGTATATGTCTCCGAGTGTCTCTCTCTGCGTGTCTGCATGTTGTGACTCACAAGTTATTTTGTTCAATGTGTTTATTTTTAGTTTATTAGTGTACAACTTGTTTGATTGGAGAGAGACTTCCCTCCAGAGGTCCGGCTCAGTTTCAAGGTGGTGCCGTCCTTCTGGAGGACATCTGAAGGTGATGAACCCTGTTCGAGGATCTCCTCCATCAGGGCGTCGTTCGGCTCCTGATGTTTGTTGCGGTGTATTTTTACCCAAACACTGACGAGTCAGCGCCTCTCGTCTCGTAGCGTCAGGCCTGTTCGGATTGTTCATGAACCCGGCGGCGGGCGCACGCCACTCTGTCCCGTATCCAGTTTCTCAGTTTGTCATTGTGAAGCAAAACGTGCTGCTCAGTGAGCTTTGATCTGCCATCATTTCCCTTTCTTTAAACAAGTCTAATCCTGCACTTGTTGTGACACATTTTCACCGTTGTGTTTTTTCTGTTGCTTGCACATCAGAGATATGATATGCCCCCGTTTTGGTGTGTGTGGTGGGGGGGGTTAACCACATCAGGTCATCAGGACTTTGCTCTTTGCTTAGTGGAATGATATTTTAAAGCATCCAGTTCTGCAGTTTTGCTGTCACCGTCTTGGTTGACGCCTGTTTTTGTTGCAACCGAATAACAGAACTCCCCATATTTTAAATGTGGAAGAGTAGATGCAACCTCTCAAAGTCTGCTGCTTTATGGTCTATTTGACTGTAATATAAGCCATAATGTACTAAATGAACATCATGTCGCATTGAAGAAGACTTGAAACTAAAGACTGAGACCATAAACTCATGTTTACAATGTTTACTGAGGGAATAAATCAAGAGAGGAGTAATTTTCTCTTAGACTTCTGTGGGACCAGAGGAGTCGCCCCCTGCTGGTCACTACACAGAATGCAGCTTAATGCATTGTTCTCAATTTCTTCACTTGCCACCTGGTTCAATCTTAATAAACGATCCACAAGAGCGCGGTGGTTCTAACTGTGTGTGTGTGTGTGTGTGGCACAATACACATGAAATCCTTTTGCCCAGTTCAATTCCATTATTAAGACCATTGTTAGTGTAATTCATAAAACCCCACTGATAGTATAGCAGGCCTTTTATGTTCATTGTTGCTTTTTAAAAGTACACACTGCTCGGGGAGAAAAATAAATCCTCCGATATAATGGTAGCAGATGAATACATTGGTGTGTGTGTGTGTGTGTGTGTGTGTGTGTGTGTGTGTGTGTGTGTGTGTGTGTGTGTGTGTGTGTGTGTGTGTGTGTGTGTGTGTGTGTGTGTGTGTGTGTGTGTGTGTGTGTGATTCATAGGTATGTAAAACGGGCGTCGTTATCAGGTGAGGCCAAATTGACACAGAGAAATCACTCCATTGTGTGAGCATTCAAAGAGACGTGAGCACATTGGATGTCTCCATTTCCAATAACTGTGACCTTGAGGCTAGAGGAATAACACTGTGCCCCCCCCACTCCCCCCATCCACCACCTCCAATCTGCTGACTGCTGAAATCAACCAGAGCCAGCTGATTTAGGGCTAATCGGTGCCACCTCAGGGTTTTTCTATAGGCTAAATTGAGTTTGAGGCTTTTATTTTTTTGTGATCTGTGTGAATAGAAATGACGAAAAGAAAGGCCTGTGTACTATGGACTAAGGCCTGTGTACTATGGACTAAGGCCTGTGTACTATGGACTAAGGCCTGTGTACTATGGACTAAGGCCTGTGTACTATGGACTAAGTAAGGCCTGTGTACTATGGACTAAGTAAGGCCTGTGTACTATGGACTAAGTAAGGCCTGTGTACTATGGACTAAGGCCTGTGTACTATGGACTAAGGCCTGTGTACTATGGACTAAGGCCTGTGTACTATGGACTAAGTAAGGCCTGTGTACTATGGACTAAGTAAGGCCTGTGTACTATGGACTAAGGCCTGTGTACTATGGACTAAGGCCTGTGTACTATGGACTAAGGCCTGTGTACTATGGACTAAGTAAGGCCTGTGTACTATGGACTAAGTAAGGCCTGTGTACTATGGACTAAGTAAGGCCTGTGTACTATGGACTAAGGCCTGTGTACTATGGACTAAGGCCTGTGTACTATGGACTAAGGCCTGTGTACTATGGACTAAGGCCTGTGTACTATGGACTAAGGCCTGTGTACTATGGACTAAGGCCTGTGTACTATGGACTAAGGCCTGTGTACTATGGACTAAGGCCTGTGTACTATGGACTAAGGCCTGTGTACTATGGACTAAGGCCTGTGTACTATGGACTAAGGCCTGTGTACTATGGACTAAGGCCTGTGTACTATGGACTAAGTAAGGCCTGTGTAGACTTGGGTGTGGAGTGGCAGATTTGAAGTCCCGAGGTCCACAAGTCCAATGTGGCCACAAGAAGTTCTGCTGAGAAGTTTAGGGGAGAGAACGTCTGATAAAACTGACCTCAGGTCGTCCTGATCCAACCAGCTCAGCATTGTGTCTTGTTGTGTGGCAGCAGGCTTAAGTCTGATACTCATCTGCTTTATGTGAAACCAGTGATTCATCACTGTGATGCCAGCATGATTCTTAATCCTTAATCCACAAATATACTAAACATGGCCACAAACCCGTTTGAGTCATTGGCCGATATGGTCACTGAAGGCTTATAACCGCAACGCTTCAGAATTATGAGTCACTAGCAACGGTGGAAACACGGATTGGACCATGTAACCTTCATCCCCTTTTTTGATTAAGGAGTTAAGGAGCTTTTTTTTAAACACGTCTTTAAGAAAATAATATCCCGCCCGCACCCATCGCTCATTTCACTTCCTGGAAAAATAATTGACACAGAGTTCTAGACCATTGTCATCTGTGTGTCGGACCAGATCTACACAAAGAAGCCCGGTTCTCTTTTTGGCTGCACTCAGCCTAATTAATCCATCTCTCGGTGATAAAGGACTCCCCGCCCCTCCTTCCTACGGCCCCCGTCCCATTGGCATTTTGGGGGGCAGAGGGATTCAGCAGGACCCCCGGGCACCCCCCCTGCCCTGACCCCTGCCCCCCCACCAGTGGAGCATCTGTGGATCGATTCTGTAGCCAGCTGGCACCAGGGGGAGGAGAGGCAGGACTGGCACCCTGAACCCAAACGCACCGTACTTCAGCCAAAGGTCCCACGGCGCCATTAATGGGAGCGTTTTATTGCCCTTTGTTTTACACGCGTGTTTTACTGCTCTTGTTGTTTTACACGCGTTCTTATTTGTTATAATTCTGTAAGTCACAGCAAAGTGTCGCCCTGAACTGCAGTTAAGCTGAGGTACATGTAGGGGGCAGCATGGAGCCACCAGCCCCTCCCTCCTGTTTCTGTCCTCCCTTCTCCCGCTCTCCTACACACACACACACACACACACACACACACACACACACACACACACACACACACACACACACACAGGTATTTAGCCATTCTCGGGGTTCAGAGCATATTGATAGTCCCTTTCTCTCTGTAATAAATTAAACTTCTTTATTGTCCTTCACCTTCATTTTACACATTGTCATCCTAATCCCAGCTATCCTAAACCCCCCCGTCCTGCCCCCCACACACACATACTCTCAAACACATGCTCACTAACATGCATGCACACACACACACACACACATTGATTGACAAGCAGCATCCGGGGAAAAGGAGCAGATTTCCATTGTTTGCTGTCCCCACTCAAATCTGTTGGGACGTTTATTTCATTCTTGCAACAGAGTATTTGCATATCCTTAAGTATTTCCTATTTTTCAAGAACCCCCCCCCCCCCACTCTCATCCCAGTCCCTTGTTTCTGCTAAATCCCCTCTTCTTAAGTGTTTGGTGCATTTAGCAAATTCATTTCTAACGCATCTCCATGCTCTATTAGCTTAGTCTAATAGCCAGGGTGTAATCTGCAGCGAGATAGGAGGTGGAGAGTTCTTCTCCCCGTCTTCCTTCTCCTGATGGGCCGTTCTTTGGGGGCGGGGGGGGGGGGGGGGTGAGACGTCATTATCCTCCACAGCTAGAGCGACGAGGCTCAAATGTCAGCACAAAATGTCAAGTGGCCTCTCCAGTCAATCAGTCGGTTGGTTTCTTCGGCTTTTTATTTAGTTATTGGTCCGAGCAAACAACGAGAGATGCAAAGATCAGAGGGTTAGATGAGTTGTTCAGTGGGAGAGGGAGGGAGGGAGGAATGGAAGGGTTAAATGAGATGCTCAGTGGGACAAGGGGAAGATGGGAGATGAGGGAAAAGAACAGTTGGATGGTTTATCTATTGTCCAAATGCTCTTAGAAAGTAGTTTAGTTATTAGTTGAGTTAAAGTGAGTTAGTCGACTGCTTGTTGTTTAAGACGTCAAATTAATGGAAAACTATTAATGTCCAATCTACTGCCACGAGAAAGAAGAAGGAAATAAAGAAAAAAGCCTCAGCTTAAACTAAAACATAAGCAAATACAAAGTTGATTGTCTGACACAATGACTTCACACACACTGATTGGCAATCACAGTTTGTTGTAATGTTTTGATATTGATGTTAAAAACATGTTCGGGTCTCGAAGATTTCAGTAACAGAGTCATTCATTCATACTTTCACTCATGAATGTAAATGCAGCGTCTACAGGGCCTTCGATTTCTCTTACCTATTCGGAGCTTACACACTATACTACCAGTAGCTTTACCACTCTGCACTTGTGTGTGTGTGTGTGTGTGTGTGTGTGTGAGAGAGAAAATATCCTGCGGTCCTCAGCGATAAGGCCAAGATTGAGTTTTTCCCACTGAGCCAAAACCTGGAAGGTGTGTGTGTGAAGACATCAGGAAACAGGCAGTACAGTGCTCGTATCGCTCCATCTCCCCAACACGGGGTGTGTGTGTGTGTGTGTGTGCGTGCTCTTGCTGTCGTCTGGGAGAAAGCGAGCTGCTCTGCTTTGTTTGGCATTGTGTGCACGAGAGGATGAATCCTCGGGGCTCCATTCACAGCTCAAACGAGAAGGTAGTTTTCCCTGGTGTGTGTGTGTGTGTGTGTGTGTGTGTACAGCTTCATATGCTGATTTAAGACATCTGTGTGGTGACAAGAAAGAGAAATCCGATGGATCTGAAGAGACACTAAATGTGTTTTACCACCACCTGCTGCTGCGTCTGATGCTCTCCTGGGATTCAGTGTGTCCGTTGTATGTATGCGTTAACCAGTGGGACACTGGGTCATATCAACACAGCCGGGAGGACCAGTGGATTCCCAGCAGTCCTTATTTTTCACACATTGACCTCTGGGGAGCAGCTTGCATATGTACACACACACACACTGTCACCTATTCCATGACATTCCATTTCTGATATGAAATATCCGACAACTGAACTCACAATGAGGAACACAGAGGAGGGACGTTCTAGATTCACCACCGAGCTGTGACCTGTTATTTACTGAGCCGAAACCACACGACAACGTGCAGGACATCCTCGCATTCGTTTCCAAATGCATTTGGCGCCTGTTGTGTCAATGTCCCCAATATGTGCTTCATGTCTCCGTCTCCAGGAGTCTCCGTCGGGCCGGAGGAAGGCTCTGGCCACCAGCAGTATCAACATGAAGCAGTACGCCAGTCCCATGCCCACGCAGACGGACGTCAAGCTCAAGTTCAAGCCCCTGTCCAAGAAGGTGGTGTCGGCCACGCTGCAGTTCTCCCTCTCCTGCATCTTCCTCCGTGAGGGAAAGGCCACGTAAGTCCCCCCCCTTTATGCCCTGAGTAAACGTCGCAATCTCTAATTTCACCTCTTCTTCGATGCGGCATGCTGTTCATTTAGTAAGATCTGAGCCGTTTAGGGCGGGGCTAGTGTGATTGACACCGTGTTGTTGTTTTTTTTGTCACTCACCCAAACCCAAGACAGCGAGGGTTGAAAAGCAAAACTCAAGGCTTTCTAACAACAGCCCAACGCGTGACGTCCTCTTGATGTATTGGTGACATTATTTTAACAATGTAAGCACCGTCTTGGTTAGCGTTGGGTTGCTGTCACTGACTGTTTACCTTTTAGCAACGCAGCTCTTTCAGTTCTTTGTTTCTTTTCTTTTAACCCGGGATGTTTTTAAAGTGCTGCTGTGCAATGGAGAAGCTTTGACTGCAGGTCTTTTAATGATCTACCAAACAAGAAGAAAGATGTTTAAGAGTGTGCACACATTTCACATGTCAGCCTCTTTGATTGCACAAAGTTTGATTTACACACACACACACACACACACACAGCTCCTCTTTCATTTTCTCACACATTCATCCTTTGATATGACCAACATTCTCAATCTCGCCCGTTTGCCGTTTGTCATTCATTCTAATTTGATAGCAGCAACTTTCATTTACAGACTCACAAAAACACACACACGCACACAGACGCGCTGAGCGAGAGCACAGCAACGAGGCCTTTGTTGTGGTGCGGGCGGCGGGTCGATGGAGCGTAACCCTTGTTAACCCTTCGGGGAATGATGTCGACGACACACAAACAAACTCAATCACACCAGTTCAAATGAGCCTGCGGGCCTGGGAAGCACCAAACACAAAGGACAGAGGGGAGGATACACTGATTGGGATGGAGCGCTGGTTTTGGAGGGACTGATAGGAGAGGAGGGGAGGAGGAGGGTGGGGGGGGGGGCAGAGGGAGGGAGTACACAAGACAACATAAAATACAAGGAATACTGTAGAAAGCTGATGCGTCTGTGAGCAAAGTGATGGTGAGATGGAAAGAATGGATGAACGGGTGGTTGGGAAAGAGCAAGAGAGAAGGTTCCATGACAGACAAAAGCCTGCGATGTGTCTACAGGTCTGAAGAGGTGGAGATGGAAGGAAGGAAGGAAGGATGGAGGGATATAATAATCCTTGTATGTGAGATAGTTAATGGCACCTGAGTTGGTGAGAGCTCAGGGTGGAACCATCAGCCGGTGCATTCAAAATACATCGCTGATTTATTTAGTCCATTTGTGCTTTGTTTTCTCTCAGTTGTTGACGTATTTAGGGTTCATCACCTTAACTGTTGTCTTTTTAAAACCATCACGTGCATCTGTTTGGATCGGGCTGAACATTTGTCTCCTGGTTTGCGTGGTGCAGTGACGAGGACATGCAGAGCCTGGCCAGCCTGATGAGCATGAAGCAGGCCGACATCGGCAACCTGGACGACTTTGAGGAGGAGAATGAGGACGACGAGGAGAACCGGGTTAACCAGGAGGAGAAGGCCGCCAAAATCACAGGTGACTGGCTTTATTATTTCAAAGTTAATTGATGACTGAACTCCTCCCCCCCCCAGATTACTGCTGAGCGGGCACCGTGATTTTGTCCTCAACTTAAAATCTCTGTTTGCTTCTTTCTTGATTTCTGCTCCTACACGTGTGCATGGTTGCGTACTAAAGATTATAAATTCATGAGTTTCCTTTACAGTGTCTCGTCTGCTTCTTTTGCCTAAGCTTTAAGCCCCCCCCCCCCCCCCCACACACACACACACACACACACTGCGGCGTACTTCTATACGTGCGCGTTGGGGTTCATTCTGTGATCTCATACATGGGACTCGGTGCTTCCTGCTTTGCTTAATCCAACTTTTCTTCATGTTAAGCTTCATGCTCCCCCCCCCCCCCCCTTTCTTCTGCCTTCCCCGCTCATTGTCTATTTTTATGTGTATGCATTGAGCGCCTACAGCAATGCTTCACTACCGTTGCTGCTCTGAATCAAAGGCCTGGCCAAGCTGCCAAACCCCCCCCCCCACACACACATTCCCCTCATGGATGCCACCCAACCAACAAGCCGCACTAGCACTACTAACGCTAGAAGAACCCTGCAGAACAAATGTCCCCCTTTACTCCACTATGTACACATGACGCCTAAAAAATGGATGTTTTACATCTTCATGAATAGATTTAGTGTGTCGTTTGTGATTCTCTGTGTGTGGGTGTGGGTGTGGGGAAGGGGGGGGGGTGAAATGTGCAGACAGCTAGAAAACATCACAAGTTAAAAATAAATTCAGAAATAGAGCACAACAGCAAATATTACAACCACAAAGTTCATAGTGTGTGTGTTAAGCTGCCTTGTTCAATGCTATTCTTCCTCCCTTCCTGTTATGGCCCTCTCCTTTACAGAGATAGTAAACCAGTTGAATGCCCTCAGCTGCTTACATGATGATGATGATGGTCTCCTAAAGCGAGCTTGCAAAGCAACCGCTAAGCCCGCCGCTTCCTCCCAAGGTCTTTTTTTCACCTTTCTCTGACCCCCCCCCATCCTGTGATCCTGACTCCTCTCCATTTCTCTCCATGGTTTTATTTTTCTTAATCCTTCTTTTTCCAGCTCTCCTCTCTTTTTGTTTCTCTCTGACTCAAGCGTCTCATCCCCTGATCCTCCTCCACGTTGGTATTTTGATGGTGTTGTTGTCATGTGGTCTTCCCAGTTTATGTTGGTCCATGTGGTGATGTCATCACTTGTTTGGTTACTATTTTTTTTTTTTTGTATCTTTTTCTCACCGTGTTGTTTACTGCATTTAGTAGTGAACCAGTTGAACAAACAAAAAGTACACAAAAACACACTAACGTCTCTTCCGGAAGACTCCGGTTAATTCACACGTATTATTTGAATCTTCATCTTGGGTCTACTTAGCGTCGCTCTGCTACGTCACACACCCACCCACACGCCAACGTGCACGTTCCACAGGCCCAAAATGACCCTGCATATAGGCAGAGGGACACTTTCTCACGTAGCCTAGCACCCTGCCCCCCCCCCCCCAAACCCTTTTTAAACTTGACCCACGATTGAGCCCCAGTGAGGGCGATGAAGATGAAGCGGACTGTTCTCCACCCTCTCCAGCTGGGATCTCCATGGCAACTCCCACAGCCTTCACCGTCGCCCCCAGTAACCCTCGTGGCCCGCACCAGTTTTCCCAGAATGCCCCTGCTGTACTTGCATTGAAGGGTCTGAGCAGCCCCCAGACGTTTAGGCAGCGCTCCGCCAGCGAGACGGACTCTCACAAGACTCAATGGTTCACTGCAAATTGCAGATATTCTTTTGTATTTCTTTCATTTTGGGACCTTTATTGTTTTCTGGCTGTTTTTTGTTTCCCCCTCTGTGGCGTGTGTTTGACTTCCTTTTTGATCTTATGGCCACAGAGCTCATTAACAAGCTGAACTTCCTGGAAGACGAGGATCTGGAAGCGTCTCCGGCCATGTGCACCAATCCCTTCGCCGGGGGCGACGACGACCTCCACCCAAACCACCACAACCCGTTTGGTGACCCTGACGAGGAAGGCATGTTCCATCTGACTCATCGCGCTGGATGGGTGGATTTAGATGTGTTTGTTTTGGGGAGTGTCTGTGGGTTTTTGGAGGTGCACATACCTGGAATGTGTGTGTAGTCATGTATAGCGAGAAGGCCTCAACGCTTTCACTCAGACAGCTAAACCAATATTTTTGTCTGACCACCTGAGTAGCCAGGTGTATTATGGAACACACACACACACACACACACACACACACACACACATAGAGCTCGCACTTTGATGGCTGTCCCTTCAATCGAGTCTTATTGTCTGTAGGAGTCTGGCATTCTGCTTTCTTTTGCATCATGTTTTTGATCTCCTAATCATCTTCTTTGGTATGGTACGGATAAACAAGCTGCTAGCTAAAGTGAGGAGATGGAGGGAGACATTGTGGCGGTCTTAAATGTCTCGTTCAGTCCGTCTCTCTCTCTCCTCTCGGGCCGAAACAGAACTTCCTGCCCAGCCGGCGCCGAGGCATCAGGTCGACGACGATTCCCTCTTCGACCACGACTCGTCGAATCCGTTTGACGAGCCGGACGAAGCCGGGACCGCACCCCCCCCGGGGAACCCCTTCGATGAGCTCGACCGGGACGCCGACCTCCAGCCGGACCCGGAACCGCCAAAGCCCAGGCCGAGGAAAGGAGTGCGGCCTGTCGACATGAGCAAGTACTTGTACGCCGACACCTCTCACAACGAGGAGGAGGAGCTCGATGAGTAAGACCTTACGTCTCCATTATGTCCCATTTCTTCACCTTACTCCAGTACATGTAATCAGCTCCCTCTGACTAGAAGGAGACCTGACTCCCTCTGTAGGTCTCCAGTACATTCAGTGTTGCACGGTGCACCTGTGTGAGTCAGAGTAGAGAGGCGTGTGTTTTTTATTCTGCTCGAGGCGTTCAAAATGGCTTCTGACATGGTCCCGTGTGTGTTGAGTTTCCCGAACTAGAAGCGTTCTGGAAGGATTCAGGCTTCCCAGCTTGGTGGCTGTTGGCAGGCCGAGTCCTGTAAGAAACCCTCCTTATAAATGGGTACTTGTGACCCCCCCCCTCCCCCTCCCCCTCCCCATCAGGGCAGAGTGACGAGGCAGCTCTTTCAACAGGAACAAGGGCCCTGTTGTTCCTCTGCATTCTTTAACCTTGTCTCCCTCCTTTCTCTCCAATGTCGTCCCCCCCCCCCCCCCCCCCATACTTTCTCCTCACTGTTAACCCGAGTGACTCAATCAGTGAAAGCAGAGCTGCTGGTGACCCTGAGCTTTGAGAAGTAAAAGGAACTGGTCCTAACATTGGTTATGCTACTAAACTCCCTATCCACACTAGTAGGTTTTTAAGACACTCTCGATCCATAGATCCATGTCACATGACCATCCCACACTAGCGCCATGCGCTTCAGAGCTGGGACACGACGCGTGGAGACGACTGAATGTAAACTTGTGGATTTGGGCTGTTGAGCGAAGCCGTCTGAAGCAGGTTGTGGACTGTTTCCTTTGCTCCGTCTCTTCCACCCGGAGCAGTCGCTGTGCAGAATGGGGGGGGGGGGGAGTTCAAGAGGGCAGCGCGCTGTTTTGACTGGAGCCCTTTCACGTGTCTTTTAGCCAGCGCTGGTCCGTTAGAGCTGCTCTAAAGGCCGGACGCATTTCTTTTCTTCCCTGCGTATCGCTGTGCGCTTAGGTATACACTGAGTGGCTCTAACCTCCTCTTTCAGGCTGATACCTAGTCAATCAGCCCCCCCCCCCCTCTCTCTTTCTCACCCTCGCCCCCACCCTCTCCATCCAATCTCTTGTTTGTAGAGGATTGCCTGTTGCACGTTGAGTGAAAGTCTCAATGCCGTGCCCCTGCTTTCAGTGGCACAAGCATGCCTGTATATTGATAACACACTGGTGTGTGTGCGTCCGTGTGTGTGTGCTTATGTCCGTCAGTCTGTCAGTGGTCCACCTTGGGCAGCAAGGATATGAGGTCACGCAGAGCTGACCTCGGTGCACCTGCATCTTCTATTACCTTACTGCTCAGTGTGTGCTGTTCATTGTACTGCGCCCAACTCTAGTTCCCATGATGCAATTTCCTCGTGTTTAACCAAACAATGGGTAGAAATTGTGTTGCTAATGTTTCTTTGTAATGTCTCTATAATGCGTCATGTCCAGAAAGTGTTGTTTTTGTGTTTTTTTGTTCTGCAAAACTCAGCAGTGTTAATTTATTTAACTGCTTGTCTTTGAGGCCAAATGTCATAAACATTTGAATTATTTCCCACTCCTCTATCTGTACACATCACTATAATCAATTAAACCATTATTATACCATTAAAAAGTAACACTTTTATTTATTTTTCTGTTTCCTCTCGCGTCCCCAGATCCAACCCGTTCTACGAGCCGAGGACATCCAGCCCCGAGCGGACCCCCGCCGCCGGCCTCTCCCCAGACTTGGGCAGCGGCCAGAAGAGGAGGGCTCCCCCGCCCCCGAGTTCTGGCACAAGTCCGCCCGGACCGGGGCTGGAGAGGGAGAGAACCCAGCCGGTCGGGCCCGGCCCGGTCGCAGCGCTGATGGGGAGAGAGCTGGCCTCCTTCTCCCCGAAGGTAACCAGGCTGTGATTCATCACAACGGGACGGTTCAATGCAACACTGTTATACCCACAAACAACTTTTATTTAAACTTTGCCTCTCACGTTATCATATGGACGTACCAGAGGTTTAATTCTGATTCCATTAAATCCTCAGTAATATTCATCAGATACAATAAATGTAACATTCTAGATGGGAACATTTAAACACAAACAGAATGTGTGTGTGTGTGTGTGTGTGTGTGTGTGTGTGTGTGTGTGTGTGTGTGTGTGTGTGTGTGTGTGTGTGTGTGTGTGTGTGTGTGTGTGTGTGTGTGTGTGTGTGTGTGTGTGTGTGTGTGTGTGTGTGTGTGTGTGTCCACATCCAGTGGGCCTTACATTAGCTTTCTTTCCGCCTGTACAATCCCATCTTCTGTCCCATTCTTTATGCTCACAGAACTCCACAGCCCCTCATTTGCATTTAGGTATTTGTTTATTGGGGTGTTTTCGTATGTTTATTTATTTATTTAAATGAGGAAAATCATGGCTGGGTCTAATTAAATGGCTGATGGTCACACACACTCACGGCAGGAGTCAGACCACTGGTGGGGAATGATTGGCTGGGGGGGGGGTAAAATGTGTGTGTGGATAGGAGCTCAATGAGCCTATGTGGGGCTTAAACACAGGGGGCTTAACTACAGCAGAGCGATCACAAGGGGGTGTTGACCCCCTGTGCGCACACCCACCCACAGACACACACTGTATACAGTTACATTCTCTCTCACACACACACACACACACAGGTTCCCCCTCCCCCTGCAGCTGGATAGCTAACTGTTTTAGTGTAGCTGGGCGGTGATGCTGGCCGTCCATGTAATTATGGCACAGTGCCTTTATCACCCAGCTGCAGTTGCCTGTGACCGTGGGTGAGGGGGCCTAAACCACTTTAATTACCCAGAGCCAGTGGCCTGTGGTGGGCCACACTTCGCCGAGAGATGCCCCGGCCTCTGGAGCCGGGAGGTGGGGGGAGGGAGGGATGCAAAGAATGACTTGTGGGTGAGGATTGAAGAGGACGAGGGGGGGGGGGGGGAGAAGAATAGGTGGAAGATAGTGAAGGGTAAGGAGGAGGAGGAGGAGGGGGTGATGGTCGGGGAATAGTAGAAGGCGAGATATGATGTTCACAGTAAACAAGGAAGGCCTACAGGGTTTGTTGACATATACAGCGAGTGTGAATGAGTTTTTCTTTCTTATTCTCACAGAGCACCACAACACACACACACACACACACACACACACATGCACACGCCTCAGCCATGTGTAGGCTGCGAGATGACCTTTGAATGTATGAAGTCAGAGAGGATTAAGAGGAGACATTCCCCCTATGAGAGGCCGAGACAAAACACATCGCTGCACTACGAGTGTGTGCAGAGTATAGACGTGTGTGTGTGTCTGTGTGTGTGTGTGTGTGTGCGCTTGCATGCATGTTTCTATCTTAGTTTTTCTAGCACGCCTCAGGCTCAGTTCACTGAGTTATAACCTTCCCCCAAAACACAGCTCCCCTCCCTCATATGAGAGGTTTCAAGGTGTGTGTGTGTGTGTGTGTGTGTGTGTGTATTCTCCATTTATATTTCTCCCCACCAACTCTTCATGTAGACAATTGCAATGCAAGGCCGAGATAAAAAACACAGACAACTGGGTCCAATCTCGCAGTGTGAACATACAAATTGATATATTGAAAGCCGCTGTACATTCCCAACCTGCCCTGAAGGGGACCAATCGTCTCGTTTGTGTTCCGTTAAATGAAATCTGAGAAGTCTCCACCAAACCAAGGAGAGATTTGCGCTCCTGGAATCCCATTTACATTTTCTCTTTCATTTATTGGGCTCGGTGGCCTCAGCGTGAAGGCGTGATAATATTCCGCTGGGGGAGAAGCGGGTCAGCCACTATAATACTTTATGTCGTAGCATATAGTGTTCAAACTAAACTCTCTCTTCCTTGTCTTGGAACTAAACTCTTATTAAACATTAACCCCCCCACACACACACACACACTCCTGTGGCAGCCTGTGGAGAATCGGGGCGTGTACGGGACATATGTTGCTCGCCCACTTGCTCCGTACACAGTTATTACACGTATGGATTTACATTAAGCTCTGACAAGAGCTCAAAGCTCAGCAGACGGGACGGGATGCGATGGCATGAAGATGTGGGGAAGGGGGGGGGGGGGTTTCATCTCGAGACAGTCCAGTGGGATCGATGCTTAGCAAATTTACATTTAGCACGCAGGGTTTAGAGATGCAAATCGGCAGAGGCTTCAAAAGCATTTTGTTCACATAGAATTCAATGTGGCTTTTTCCTTCTGAGGTCGACGTGCGATGCATCATGTGCACGTTTTACGTGCATTATTGCTGTTGTAGGAGCGTTCTTAGATGTTGTTTGTTTAGGACACTGGGTTCCACTGTAACAGTGCAGCTTCTCCCAGCTGGACCAACAGGAAGCAAAGTGTGGGTCACTCTGCTGAGGCGTCAGAACGTCGTCCCTGTCCTCTTTGAAGGACGGTGTTCTCTTCGCCGGGTTCTTGAGGGATCACAGCCGTCCACGTTCCTGTCTGGCAAATGCAGATCCTCAGAAAGGAGTGGAGTTTAGGTTTAGCATCTGTGAAGGAGCCGGAAGGGTGGAAACGCTTGTGGGATTAATGTAAATGAAGCGGGGGGTTCCTGTTGGGCGGGTCGCGAGCCCTGTCTGGTCCGATTCAGTCCATCTCTTCTCCCGGTGATTCAGTGATCCCTGGCTCCCTCGTCTCCGTTTCATCTCCATCTCTATTCCACATTGAGACCGCTGCGCACTTACATTCTCTGATCTTTAGGATATTCATCAAGTTTCCGCTTCATGAAGTATTTGTCCTTATTTTCATATGAAGAAAGAAGACTGAAGGGAAAAGTTTAAACTGAAAAGTTGTATATTGCCTTGACATATACTCAGGGAAAGAGTAAGCCTTTAAAACTTAAAGCTGCTGTTGCTCTCCTCTCCATTTGGATGCTGGTGTCGCTGATGGCTTCATAGGAGACAAGGTGACAAAGTATAAAGTTATCTTTTCATCTCTTTCCTCCTTTTTTCCCCGTCGCTTTTCACACGCTTGTTCTTTCCAGAGTGAGAGGTGTGTTCCTCTTCCTCCCCTTCAGTTGAAGGGCTTGTGTGATTACTTATGTTAATCAAAGGGTTCAAATTAAATAGAGCTTTTTTTTGCAGGTTGTGAGAGCTCCTGTGCCGTTGGGGGGGGAGGCAGAGGCCAGAGCTCTCCTTCCTCTCCCAGACTTTGTTTTCACAGCCCCTCCTTCAGTTCACACTGCCTCCAAATTGAAATTAGAATAAATTAACATTATTTAATTGGGTTCGCAGAAGGCTGCGATGTTTCTTAATTAGCTTTCGGGGGGTTTGCGGCAGGAGAGCCGACCGCGTGCGCACGGCCAAGTGCTGCCGCAGTCGGATTGGCGGCTGAGACAAACGTTTTTTTGGAGGACAGGCGGAAGCCCGAGGGGACGAGGACGTCCATCCGTGCTCTTCTGATCTTCGCCCCGGTCCAAGGTCTGCCGCCTCGTTATCATTGCATCCGGTCCAAAGTTTTTCCGTCTTCTCTGATAACTTTCGCTCACCTTTGACAAAGAATCTCAGACGCGAGGAAAGCACAAAGAAAGTTGCTACTACGATACTTTAGTTCTACCCTTTAAGAGTGTCGTTGGCATAAATCAAAGACGAGTCACTACATCTACTTGGTTTCCTTTGCCTTTTCTTCATCGTTCAGCAGGAGAAACACTGCACATCTGGCTCCATCGAGGCTGGATCTAGAATGTCCAGTGGGACACAGGGGAGCTGTGTCTCTGACATTTCAGAACCGGGACGAGTCCGTGCGGCCCATTTCTGAAACCTAGCTGGGCCGCATTCCCTAAACTGTGTAACACTAGGAGAATAATCCCCGAGAGGAGTGAGGCTCAGTCCCTCTCAATGTCTTCATTTTGCCCCTGCGCGGACCCCTCCCCAGCCCTTATTGGTCTGTCATTGGATCTTGTGGGAGAGAGCAGACCCGGTCTCCTCTGTCAGGCTGCGCTTGTGGGATCTCTGGGCTTCCTGTCGTCGTCTCCTGCTGCGGGGCATCGCTGTCATCGGTGGGGGGGGGGCGGCTTGTAGACTGGACACACAAGTCTGAAGGGGTGTTTGGATGAGGCAAAGTTGTGCGTCAGTGTTAGGATAGAAAATGGGTTTGAAATGACATTCCAGAGAAATCTAAAATATGGAATACCCAATGTGCATCCAGGTATTTTTCACAATGAGATTTTCTACACGGTTGCCTTGAAAGTGGGTTGAGAGGGAGGTTTTGATCCAGTTACTGTAATGCGGCTATCGTTTCTCCACCTCTTCCTCTGTTGGGTGCACGTGGAGTTCACAAGTTAAGCACTGCGAACGGCTCACTCTCCTCAATACCCGCGCCGACTGGTGTAAAAGGGCCTTCCGCAAAGCGCCACTTGTAATCTGCCTTTGGTAAGTCCTCCTTAGTTTTATCTGCCAAGGATTACCTCACAGGAGAGAACGAAGGGAGGCGCGGAGCGAGCGAGAGAGAAATGAAAAGCAAGTCAAACAGAAAAACAATGAAGATGGAAGAAAATGAAAACAACATCGCTGTGTAATCTCTGAAGGAGAGAGAGAGAGAGACCTGCTTTGGAGTTGAAGGGAGGGTTCCCTCGCCACTCATTTAGAGAGGGAATTGACTAATCCCTCCGTGATTGATGTGTGCTATGAGAGGCTCTGTAGCAGACTAATGGGGCTTATGAGGATGACCACAAAGTCCTTTGTGTGTGTATGAACAACTTCTATGTGTGTCCTTCCATCCAATGGCCACAGAGGCCGTGGGTTTGAGTGACATGGCGGCCCAAGAAGGGGTAACTTTAGCTTAATCTGGTCTTAATCTGCCCCAGTCTTCCAGGTGTGTGTGGGTTTAAAACCACGGAGGATACAGGGTCTTTTTTGGGGAGGGTTTTGAGGGGGCTTCGGGTGCAGAGGTAGAAGTCCCTGCACTTGAAAACTCCTTTGACCTGGAGAAGGTCTAAACCCCCCCCGCCCCCCCCCTCCCGACACACATTGAGAGACAGCGCTCACTTAGTCATTCCATACCTTCCTCCCGTCATCCTTAAGCTGCCCCGCTACATTTTAATTGAATTAAACCAACCGTTCGCTGTAATTTAAAAAGGACCTTAGAAGTACCTTCTGAATTAGTCTGAGTGATTTGTCTTTCAAATTGTGTGTGTGGGTGTGTGTGTGGGTGTGTGTGGTTGTGTGTGTGTGTGTGTGTGTGCGCGCACTCTGTGTTTGAGGAAAGGAGAGCGAGTGTAGAAATGATAAGGCTTTAATTGCCTCTTCATAAAGCCCTGCACCCCTCCCCTCTTGGACTGTTATGGTATGCAGGTGTGCGCTCTTTAGTGCTATAGGAAATACTAAGTGGCGTCTTCGGCTTTTAATAGCAGCACCGTGTGTGGGAACCAGATTTGATCACATGGTCCGGCCTGGTTCATAATCAGACTCCACTGCAGGTTTGCACTCTTTTAACGGTAGCTAGCGCCGGTTAGCTGGGACCCATTTGGCTTCACCAAGACACATCAATCAAGAGAGAAGGAGTGATTTTCTCATATGGGCCAGAGGAGTCATCCCTTAACTTTGTTATCTCAGTTAGTCAAACATGACTAAGTCAAAGGAGCATGCTAACATTAGCATGTTAGCGTATTTAACAACCCAAGACCACAAAACCCATCATGTATGTTGACGTCATTGTGTGTATGAAGTGTGTATCACACCTTCTTTTCCTCTTCGTCTTTTTACTTTCTCCTCACACTCCGGATGCTCTTGTCCTGCTCTCCCCGTTTGCTGTATCCTCCCCCGCCACACCCTCCCTCCTCCTCCTCCTCCTCTCTGTGTGTGTGTGTGTGTGTGTGTGTGTGTGTGTGTGTGTGTGTGTGTGTGTGTGTGTGTGTGTGTGTGTGTGTGTGTGTGTGTGTGTGTGTGTGTGTGTGTGTGTGTGTGTGTGTGTGTGTGTGTGTGTGTGTGTGTGTGTGTGTGTGTGTGCGTGCGTGCGTGCGTGCGTGCGTGCGTGTGTGCGCATGTGTATTCTGATCGGGAGTCAAAGGGGTGACTTTGTAATTATGTTCATTTTAATTGGCTGTGCTATCACCCCTCTCATCACTTTGGAGCCCACGCTGCGCTGGACAATGGCAGTCTGCAGTGGGGGGGGTTACACAACTGCTGTGTCAAGACCCCTACACACACAAACCACACACACACTAAGGCTCAGTCAGCCTCTTTACCTGCAGAACATAATTCCTAAAGTGGCCTCCTTAATGAGTTTTCCCTGCCCAGGCTGAGATTAATTGATAAATGGCGGCGTTATCATCTCTGCTGATCTCTGAATCCATTGCACCACTAATTTGTTTGTTGAAGATGGCAGTTAAAGGAGATTAACACGTTATAGATTTATAAGAGCCCCCCACTCCCGCTCCTTCTCTCCCTCCTCTCAAAGCGTAGTTATTTATCTTTACATTCTTTTAGAATCTCGGTGCTACAACATACTTTGAGGAGCTTGATACCAAATACTGAATGTTGTGTATTCATGATGTGAAGGGAAGGTCATTGCCTGGCTGATAGTATGTGATTTCAGGTATAAACTCATACTGACGTTTCCAACGGCCATATGTAGTCTTGTTCACAATATCATTTTAATATTGATATATTGGGCAGAACCTTGGAGTTCTGCAGATATTAAAGCTTACGTCAATGTTTGAAAGTTTGAAAACATCTGATCCCTGGTATAATGGATTCTTTTTTATTGATTGATGTGAGGGTCCCCGGCTACATGTCATGAATACGACTTGGTAGAGACTCTGATGGAGGAGGAGGAGCCATACAGACGGGGTTTGAACCCTCATTCGGAACGGTTGAAATGTAATTTTATTAAAAGGACCAATAGGAAGGAAGAGATGGAGGTGGACGTATCCGGCAGCTTTACTAGTCTTGTTTGGTCCCTAACTGGATCCTAACACACACACACACACACACACACACACACACACACTCTCAATCCCAAACCCACTCGCCCTGCACGTCGTCGCAGCCAAAGCTAATTTGCAGAGGCGTGAGTGTGGGTAATGCTACGAGCTAAAGCTGCTGCTTACACCGCATTATGCCCCCGTGATGTGTAGGGGGTGTAGGGAGGGGGGGGGTTGCTACACGCTGGCACACTTTGTCTGCTGCCTCCTCCAAACTGTGTTCCTTCATTTGTGTGTCCTCTGCGGTTCTTTTTTTGCACGGTTATGCTTTTGGAGCAAAATGGTCCTGGAAAAGAGAACCGCTTTTTCTTCTCATCTTTGCATTTTACATCTCGGTAGCCAACTGCCAAAAGGGCCTCTGTCTTGGCCTGCAGGGTCACTGCGAGATGGGAAGCATATCTGTTTCTCAGCAAACCCCCCCCCCCCGACATTACCACCCCCGCCATCATGCCTGTATTTGCAGTGAATGAACAGTGGGAACAAAGAGCAGCGAGTTTTCAAAGGTCTCAGCGAGCTCTCAGGTGGAAAGAGTCATCGTTCACACCTGTTCCCACACATGAAAGCATGCAAGACTTAAATAAACCGGCCTCACACACACTCGCTCTCACGGCTCTCTGGAAGCTGATTACAACTGTAATGCGATATATCCTTTGTATGTTAATGTGTGTAATTTTTCACGCTACATTTGCTCTCCTCTCCTGTTCCTCCCTTCTTTCCCCATTGTTCCAGCCACTCCTCATCTCTATTTACATAATTGAACTTTTGATTGGACTCTGCCGCTCTCATGCAGGCGACGTTTGAAATCCGAAGCGTAATTTCATTGGCGAGGCGGCGGCGAGGTGATGGAGGCGTTCATGTTTCCTTCTTCTTTTTACATTTCTTTCTAACGCGCAGAGGTCGGGACGCAGATTAAAGCAAATGTCGGGATTGGATTGAACGTGTAATTGAGCGTCTTGGTAGTTGGAGCCCGGCCAATCAGACGAGAGCAGGAGGTCCTTCCTGCAGCAGGATGGACAGACCTGTTAAGTTCCCCCCCCCCCCCCCCCGTTATCCTTGTGAGAAGGTATTACTGTTTTCTGTGTGTGTGTGTGTGTGTGAGTGTATTTGTCTGCATCTTGAGTAACAGCAATGTTGCTGTTTACCTTTTTTGTTTGCTTTTTACTGTGTGTGTGTGTGTGTGTGTGTGTGTGTGTGTGTGTGTGTGTCTTTGTACTCTTTTATTTTTCCAGCCGGAGGCTCCTTGAGCGGATTACAAGTTTTAAAGAGTCTGAGATTCATCACCTCCTCCAATGTGACATTGTGACGGTGCTTTGAAGCCATGGGGGGTCGGGGGGGGGGGGGGGCTCCGGAGCTCTTCTCCCTCACAGAGTCGTGGGTTCGGGTCGAGGCCAGTTAGGTTTCCATCGGAGCGGTTCGCCCCGGACACAAAGCCCATTTTCACTCTCTTTTGTCACTTAGTTGTTTAAAATGCCATGTGACTTTTGTTTGCATTTCTTTACTCCTTTTAACAAACAGACCCAACAAGTAGAGTGTGCTTTGTATTAGGACACATAGAAGGAACAAACACGAATAGCTTGAGACCCGTAGCCGTACTAGTGTGTGAAAGAACGGGTTTATCTAAACCGTGAACATACGACGGCCCACTTTAAGTAGTGCAATGACTCTACTGAGTGGTTTGATGCTTCAAAGCTTCATCCATAACGTCCACATAGCTGCACAGCTTCTCCTCCTCCAGGTGCTCAATCTGTGTTTCAAACGTGTTCCCTTCCACTCGTCCCCGTGTCTCAGGGGTTTCTGACCTCTTAAAGGCACCATACAGTAATTCTGTCCTCATGCTGCAGATATTGGCTCACCCCCCCCCCCCCCCCCCACCCCCCCACTTCTAAAGGGAACCTTTTCCAATCTGCTACAGAATAGTTCTGGAGATCCACCTGTGACTTCTAATTTTCCATATCAGGGTTCATCCGCCTTTTACTCCCTAAATCACATCGACACCCAAAGTCCCCCCGACAACAGGAACCTGGATGCTTCCATTCCCAGGTTTCCACCTATCTTGTCATTCAGTCATTGTAGTGAGCTTACCCCCCCCCCCCCCTCCCCAAACCTTTTTTTCGTCTTTCTTTGCCCCGTCTGATGTATGTTGTTGACACCGAGGCATCAGAAATAATGGAATCTCTTGTCAGTGTCTTGTATTTTTCCGCCCAAGCTGTTAGCGCTGTGTGTAATAGCAGCACGGAGGAGGAGGCGGGGGGGGGAAGGGGGGGTTATGAGCCACTGATAGTAATGAAGGTTGCCTTTTCATTTTTTAATATGGAATGTTTGTGGGCCGAGGCAATGCTCTCCGCTAATCCTCCCCTCGAGCCGAGCTGGTTACATGGACGCACACACACACACACACACACACACCCTGGTGACATTCACATAGACAGATAAAAGACACACACACACACGTATGTGCACACCCTCCTTTAGGCTAGACAGCAAACTGTTTGGTGAGTCCGCGTGCGTTTCTGTTCCCGGTGAAGACGATGCGGCGCCTGTTTAATATTTAAGGCGTTTTAACTGGACGAGAGTCACGTTCTTATAAAACCTGTTTGTAGGGCGAAAAAGCGCCCAAAGTTGAGTTAAAACATCTTTAAGTCCTCTTGGCCGTGTCCGTGTGAAATGTGTGTGTGTGTGCTTGTATGTGTTTGTGTGTGTGTATTAGAGACTACCTTTTTAAAGGTCTGTGTTTCCCACTGGCTAATATGTTGTTTTTCCTGTGTGTGTGTGTGTGTGTGCGTTCCGCCGGCTACGGTGCGGGGTCTTCGGCGCTGGAGTGTGCTCTGTGTGTCTAATTGCTTTAATAGCACCTGGTCTCTAATCCCAGGTAATTAGACGGCTACTTTCAACCGTCGCTTGAAGAAGCAGAAAGGGAAGGCCTGGAGGAAGACCACTTTACATGCACGCACACGCACGCACGCACACGCAGAGGACAGCTGGAGGAACACGTTTAGTTCAGGCTGCCATGAGGATGACTCGCTTGTGAAAGTTAAACATCTCTTCTCTTTTGAGGTCTGAATACATTACGTGATATTTTAACGTCAACTTCCTCCTTGCATCCCCCGTACAGTAAGAGCGCCGCGTTATAATCGCTATGGACTTTCTGCAACTTCCTATCTCGCGCCCCCCCCCCGTCCCCCTGCGTGTGTTTTGAGTGGCACGCAGGCATCTTCCAGGCCGCCTAAAACGTGTCTGGAGAAGCTGTGGGGAAAGGTTAAGGCCCACTTTCAACAGATGAGCCGGAAATGTCAAGTGTCTGCCCCTCGGGCCCGAGCTGCCGTCTCTCCGTACGGAGACTGCCGACGGGACGCGCACACACACACACACACACACACACTGGTGCAAAGGTTAGAGCTGCTATTAGAGATGGCCCTGCGGTCTCTTTCATCTGCTTTGGCCCTTGTGGCATGTCGGGAGTGCTCCAGGTTTGCTGGTCACAGGTTAACCTGCAACAATAGAGCAGCCCGAAGACTTCTTTCACATCGCCGCCTTCTTTTTACATGACGAACCGACTATTTGTAGTGCGTTACAACATGTCGACTGCAGGGACAAACGCATGTCTAAGAGGTGGTAAATCCTAGTTCAGGTGAAAATGAGGTTTATGTGTGGTGGCATCGAGCCAAAGCACATTTCTCTGTCCCTCTGTCCGTCTCATCATCAAGCCAATCAAATCCATAACTTTTTTACTAAAGTCACTCTTTTCTCTCCTACATCTCTCTTTTCTCTCCTACATCTCTCAATAACCTTCTGCACAAGCTTCAAGACACCTTCACAAGTTCCCCCCCAAAACTTTCCTCCCATCAGCTCAGCCTCTCTCTGTCTCTCTGCCTCCTTCCGTCTCTCCTGTTGTTGCAGTAGCAGCAAGCCGCCAACAGAGGGGGCTGGTTGGCCACCACAGACTCAGGAAGTCCCTTTGTAGCAGGCCTCATTATGTCGGTCAATATCTCTCTTACTTCACGTGTCACCAGTAAAGGTTTGACCTCTCGTGCTGTGAGATCAAACCCCACCGGGCGGTTGTCACCTCAGATAATATTGGACACTGAAACAAATCAAAACGGAAAAAAGTGGATTTATGTGTTGTTCCCGGAACAAAAAGCCTTTTTTAAAAGTCCCATCAGGGGTTTTGTTTTAATTTGAATGAAACAAAACCGATCTGTATATTTTCCTCAACGTGTTGCAATATTTAAGATATTATTGTTAATGTAGACGTCAAAGCCCTTAAAAGTCGCCTAAAACGCACGCTGTCCTGCTGTTAAGAACCATTGTTATAAGTCACATGTTAACGCGGTGCATATAATAGAAATGCTGGAGCGTGTTTCAGTGTTTTTTTGATCACGGCCTCTTAAATGTGAATTTAATCACATCTCAATGACATTTTCCCTGCCGTTCCTTTCCCGTCTGATCTGAGAGCATTAGCTCGTATCTGTCGCTCCATGAGCAGATTAGGGAACGGCCCGCTGAATAATCAGAATAGCATTCTGGATGTTCTGGACGTCGGAGGGGGAAGACCGGTGTCTCCTCGCCGCCGAGGATTTGTGGGATTTGGAGTCTGGGAGAAGAGAGAGGCTCCTAATGGCCAAGAGCTTTGGAAGCCAGATAAGACTTCAAAGGCGGGGCTAATTAATGAGATGTTTACATTATTCACGGTCATACGCTGCTTTGTGCAAGACCCTTCATTACGGCGCGTTCGTGTGTGCGTGTGCACCAATTGTGAGTCAGCATAGCAAGCTAATTGGTTGAGCGGAGGTTTGTTAAGTAAAACATTTGATCAAATAACGAACGGAGCTCAGACATGGAGGATAAAAGAAGGTGGGGGGTCTTTGTGCAGAGTAATAAGCGTTATGAGAACAGGTGGATTTTTCTTTCAGAGCGTTGGAAATCACATGAAAGTTATTCTTGCACATTATTCATGTTTGTTGTTGTTCTGTGACCCAAAAGAGCTCACACGTATTTCATGTTTTCCTCCTGCAGCCCAGCCCCGTCCCGAGCCCGGTTCTGGGAGGGAAGCCCAACGCCAGCCAGTCTCTGTTGGTCTGGTGCCGCGAGGTCACAAAGAACTACCGCGGGGTGAAGATCACCAACTTCACCACCTCCTGGAGGAACGGCCTGGCCTTCTGCGCCCTGCTGCACCACTTCAGGCCGGACGTAATGTACGGAACGCACAAGCACCAGTGTGGGGGGGTGTGGGGGGGGGGACTCGATACTCCATCTGTACGGAATGAGTTCCACACACCTGTAGCCAAACGCCGCAGGAGGAGACCTAGTTAGCCGTTAGCAGGCCCCTGCTAATATTTACTTGACACCAAGTAAATATTAGAGATAGAATTTTGCGTATCAAGACGAGAGAAATGTCTCATTGGCCTCTTTTGTAGCTTGGTATGATATTTGTCCACAACCTGTTATCACGTGTCCTGATGTCCTTCGTCTGTCATAGTGTGTGAATCAGAGGACAGATGTGTACAAACTTAAACACACAGGACACCATTTGCACATGTTACTGCACAGATGTACTTATCTCATTTGTACGCGGTTTGAATGATTTGTTTACTTTTTAAGCTGTGTATTTAACACTCAAAAGTAAATCATATGAAAAAATGCTGCAGCCCCATCAAGAGAAAACATGATCATTTATCTGAACTGTGTGTGTGTGTGTGTGTGTGTGTGCGCCATTGCACTCCGCTGTGTGTTATTTTTACATATTTTCCACTCTATTAGTTCTGTTGATTGCACTGCTATGAAATTGCATGTTACAGTTCTAATGCCATTACATGTGACGCATATTTAAACGCACCTCTCTCCCCCCTATCTCCCTCTCTGTCTCCCCTCCTCCCTCTCTTCTTCTTCTTCTTCTCTCTCTCCCCACTGTTTCCTCCAGAGACTACAAGTCACTCAATCCTCAGGATATTAAAGAAAACAACAAAAAGGTAAGAGGCAGCCACCGCTGGGTCCTTCACACCACTTAGCCCCCCCACTCCGTCCACATCTCCATTCGGCCATTAATCCCTGGATGCTGTGCATGTGTGCTCTGAGGGCGGCAACACACATGATGGCAAACCTGAGCACTGCTGCCCGATTGTTCTAATGACAGTGTTGCTAAGACGCCCCCTCCCCCCCCCACACACACACACACACACCTGGCCGAGGTGAGATGCTATCTCGTAGCGGCGATGCCAGTGGGGGGGCTCGCTGAGCTGCCTCCGCTAACTCTGCCATGTGTATTTAATAACAGTGTATTTGTCTTGTGTTGATTAGTTTTGTTTGAACGCGTGTAAAATGTAATCCATGGCCACCCCCCCCCCCCCCCCCTGCTGCAGTCCCTCTGGCTCTTCACAAACACATTTTACTTTCTCCAAAACGCACAAATGAACACCTATGCTACACACACACACACACACAGGTGCCCCCCCCCCTCGAGGGTTACACAGGACGATATGCGTCGGGTCCCCACAGCTTGATTTCCTCTTCTCATACACTCTCCGGCTCGCCGATAACCTCTGGTGGCCCTGTTAGGCATGAATGCCACCCTGTTGACAATAACCACAGTGGAGGGAGAGGGACAGACCCAATCCCATATCTGCTAACTGCCCCCCCCCCCCCCCTACTCCCCTCACACCTCCAGGTGCTCAAGTAGCCCTGAAGAAATTGGCCAGATATAAGTAATATGGGAATATGCCGTAGGAGGCGATAGCCGGTGAATAGCTGCAGCTCCTCTGTAGAAGGACTGCAGGTAGATATCAGCTTCCTCCTGTGCTCATGTACCAACAATCCACGTTTGTGTCTGAGCATACACACACACACACACACTATATATATATATATTATACCCCCCCCAGAGTAGAAACATTTCACCACCTTTGAATGTCTAAAGAATAGAACGATGGATTTAGTGAAACATTGAATGGTGAAGCTGCTCCGTGTGAGTCACACTTCAGTTCTGACCTTGTAGCTTCTACACTGAGAGACGTAAAAATATGGCACGCATGTGGGGCTTTAACACTACAGATGCTGTCGGTGTTTGGCCTCAACGGGCCGCATGTGCGTGGGGAGGGAGGGGGGGGTGGGACAATCCACTCGTTGAATAGTGAGATGATCCCAAAGAGCATCAACGAGAGAAAGAAAAGAAGAAGAGACTGCTTTCCTCATTCAGGGGGGTGTCTGAGGTGCTTTATGAGCAGTTATTAGGATTTATCGACTCGAAATAAATGGAAATGACAACTATCTGCACCTTTCATGGTGACTTGATAGACGTGCCCCCTCTTGCTCCACAGTCTGTGAGGAGTGATTGCAATGAGCCAGGCTGTGCTGAATTATGACAGATAAGGACAATCAATATCGGGGGGGGAGGGGGGGGGGGAATATTCAGAACACTTACAGCCTTTGAAATGATCCATTATCAGTGTGTGTGTGTGTGTGTGTCCTCATGTTCATCTGGGTGCTTGAGGAGTTTGCCTGGTGAGATCAGTCTTGTGTGTGTGTGTGTTGTTGTTGTGTGTGTTGTTGTGTGTGCGTGTGTGTGCGTTGTGTGTGCGTGTGTAATGAGGCCAAGGAGAAGTCATTTGTCATGGCATCTGATAGTGTAGCACCGGGCTAAAGCTCCCTGAGCCCAACCGGGGGTGGGGGGGGGGGGTGGTGGAGGGGGTGGTGGTGGAGGGGGTGATGATTGACAACGATAGATACCTGTCAGTCACTGAGAGCGAGTTGGGGGGGGGGGCAACAACTTGTTGTCCAAACCCAAAGCTTTGTCTGGTGGATGATGGAAAGTGAGAAACCCAAACACATGATGTGTCGTAATCATTCTCATTTAGAGCAGTTCTTCATAAGGAAGCCCTTGAAGCGACACCACATGTCAGGTGAATGGAGTTATTATAATAAGCATATTTCTCAATGGGGGGGTGTAGCTGCTGTGGCAGCCGGCCAATCACGCGGAGCGTTAGCGCAACCAACACTTGCCGTGATTGGCCACAAAACGAGAGCAGTGATGTATATATTCCATCTGTGTGTCGTAATGTAATTCAGTTGGAGAATAGATCCTGTCCTCCCACCATACCGTACAGGCTCCTCCCACCTGCAGCCGTACAGGCTCCTCCCACCAATAAAATGTCTTCTCCTGCGTATCGGTGTCTCCTGATGACGAGAGGAGCATTGACCCTGAAACAAAACCCAGCTCCAGAGCCCCCCTCCCTCGCCCGGCTCTCACGTTCTCCACTCTGGCTCTTTTATTCGCCCGCCATTGAGCAGCAGAGTTGTCGGGCCCAGGGGGGGGGGGGACAATGGGAGCACACTTTGCTCCCCTGAATACACGTCAGAAACCCAATCAGGCCCTCTTATTTCTTTCCCTCTTTTATCTCTTTCTTTCTTCCGCTTTTTCACACCCCCTTTCTGCGAGAGGGAGGTGTGGGAGTGAGGGGAGGAGGAGGGGGGGGGGGGGGTTCAGGCTGCTTCCTGTAAAGGCAAACTCTCTCCGGTCTCCCTTTCTTTATTCCTGCCTTGTCTCAAACACATCAATAGAAAGGGACAAAAAGGCGTGAGGCCCCCCCACAAAAAGACGTCATAATTGATTGTAATTGAGAAACATTTCTCCGTTAAACCACCTTTTTATTCTCTGCTTCTGTTCTTCTGTCACTGGTTTGAAACAAATACAGTTCACTTCATTCCAATGTCCAACAAAGTGTGTTACTTTACTTAGTGAGTCACTACACTACTATATACAATATGTACATATATGGATATAAGAACACTATCTGTGTTGCAAACATTTTGTCCAAATGTGTTGTATTCCACATTCACTGTTCTTCTTGCTCTTGGAGAGGTCACCTCAAATGTAACAGCTCTGACCTCTTGACCCCTGTTGTGTCGTTTTGAGCATGTTGAAAGTGTCGGCCTTCCCTCCATTACAAGGGAATATTTTTCCATAATTCATAACCCAGTTGTTCCTGAGATACTTAAATACTAAAGGAGGCGTGCTTCTCCACCCGACACTGCTAAGCTAGCCTAGCACCACCAGCTAGCCTAGCACCCCCAGCCAGCCTAGCACCCCCAGCTAGCCTAGCACCACCAGCTAGCCTAGCACCCCCAGCCAGCCTAGCACCCCCAGCTAGCCTAGCACCACCAGCTAGCCTAGCACCCCCAGCCAGCCTACAATCCCCAGCTAGCCTAGCACCACCAGCTAGCCTAGCACCACCAGCTAGCCTAGCACCACCAGCTAGCTAACGCTGCAGCTCAGCCGAGGAGGACGCACGCCGTCAGGGATCAGGGAACCATCAATAGAGCCCTTTTTCTAGATAAATAACAGAAGAGAATGTGGAGGGCGGCTCCCTGGGGTAAATAAAGGTTAAAAGCCCCCGGAGGAGGGTTAGGAAGTCACAGAGGGAGAGATTGACGGACGGAGAAGATCTACGGAGGCAGTGAAACAAACGAGCGCCGCAACAGGTCGGAATTAGATCAACACCATCAAGCAGCCAGATACAAGCTGTGATACCTGGGACAGGTGGGGGGGGGGGCTGTTAATCTATTTATTTACCTGTCATTGGCTGCGATAATGGTTTTCATCCCCTCTCCCTCTCTGTCTCAGTCTATCTGGTGATGGGGGATTGGGTTTTTCGTGTGTCACTTGATAATCAAACCTGTATTTTCTCATCAGACTCTAATCAGACCAATTACACGCGTGACGGAGAGCGTGGGCAGGTTGATGTAGGGGAGCGATAAGGACACACACACACACACACACACACACACACACACACACACACACACACACACACACACACAGTCTGGGATTAAGCACTCTGTCTTGGGGTATCTGCGTCTGTTATCTGGGACAACCATCCCTGACATGACCTGTCAGCAGTCATGCCAAAGGTGTCCCTCACTCACAAACATGGAGGCAACTCGCCCAATGCCACCCGGGTGGGAATAAAGAAACTCAAACCGGTTTGAACCTGTAACTGAAGGGCTGTGTCTTTCTTATTTCCCTCTGTGTCAGGCGTACGACGTCTTCGCCAGCCTCGGCGTGTCCCGCCTCCTGGAGCCGTCGGACATGGTGCTGCTGGCCATCCCCGACAAGCTGACGGTGATGACCTACCTGTACCAGATCCGGGCCCACTTCTCCGGCGAGGAGCTCAACGTGGTGCAGATCGAGGCCAACAGCAGCCGCAGCACCTACAAGGTGGGCGACTTCGAAACGGACACCAACGCCTCCATCGGTCAGGACAAGTTCTACGCCGAGCTCAACGACGTGCAGCTCCAGCCGCCCGCCCCCGAGGCCGGAGGGCACGCCGCCGAGGACGGCGCCAAAGCTGCCGAGGAGGAGGAGGAGGCGCCGGGTTTGGGCACCGAGGCGAGGGCGTCCGGGCCTTCGCAGCCCTCCCCTCCGGCGCCGTTACCCGCCACGGCCCCCGCCCCCCAGACCAGCGCCGAGGACAGGGCCAGTCTGCTCAAGGCCAACACGTTGGACCTCAGCGAGCTGCCGCAGAGGCTGGAGAGAGAGACAGAGAAGGAGAGACAGCGGGAAGAGGAGCAAAGGGAGGGGGGGACGCAACCAGCGTCCCCCACCAGGAGGGGGGCCTCCCCGCCACATCACAAACTGGGCTTCTCTTATAACAGGGACGCAGACCTCATCAAGAAGAAGCGGGCCAGCCTGCGTCACTCTGAGTCCGACCCCGCCTCTGAAACCAACGCCCCCCCGGTCAACCACACGGACCCCCCCCCCAAACAGGTCAACACACACGCAAAACGCACCACATGAGAGAGAAGAAAGAATGTTTCTTTTTTATGCTTTTTTATAATTGTTTTTTCTTTGTTTCACTAAAAGAGAAGCGAATATTGGATCTTTTTATGTAACGTGCGTCTCCTTCAAGGGTCGCTAAGCGATAGATTAAACTATCTCACAGCTAATCAGAACTCCTGAACCTTAAACAACCTCCGGATCCTACACTAATTCACCACTCGCTACTTAAGCCGGCTATTAGGATTCTGACTGCGTCTCCCTGCAGCCCACTGGTCTCTCCCCCCCCCCCCCCCTCCGGGTTTGATTAAAACTCCCACAGCTGCATCGGTCATGAGACAGAGGACCGAACGCTCGTTCCGTCCGATGCCTTCAGATCTCAACCTCGCCACCGTAAAAATGACCGAACCGCAAGCCCCCCCCACCCCCCCAAAAAGAGAAAATTCTCCGGCTCTGCATCAGATGTTTGTCGGCGGCTGTCACGTGGCGACTACAGAAGGCGCCCAGGAGAAACCCCCCGCTTTTGACATTTCATTATATTTTTCATTATATTTCTCATCCCTTCAGTCGATGGCAGTTGGTGTCGTGACCGCTCAGGCGTGGAGACGCTTTGCGCACCTCATCTCGTCCCTTTCTCACACACACACACAACACACACACACACACACACACACACAGAATACGTTGCTGCCTGCGTCGGTTTAACCCCAGATTACTGCTTCCTGTTTACAAGTGGAAAGGTCACGGAGCAGCGGTGGGGGTGGGGGGGGTGTGACAGTTATGACACCCTGTTTTCATCTGCTGTTATCGAGTTAGCGGGATGCATCCTGGCCAGATTTGACTTGTTGAAAAGGATAAACGGTGTGTTGTCTCATCCGGGGGCCGGCGCTCCGGTTGCCCTCTTTGCTCCCCGTTTTAATACGGCAGGGATTACGCCGCTGATAAAAGTCTAAGCCAGGTGTGTTTCTGCTTCCTTGTCAAAGCCGTCATGCTCTCCACACCGCCGGCCCCGTAAAGGCCGGTTTGTGATGGGGGGGAACGTACGCGGCTCCTAGTCCAACAGGAAATGCCAAAACGGGTCTGAAATACATCATCAATCTATAGAAACGTAATAACACTTATTTAAGAACCACATATGGTTCACATCCCTGAAGATTCTAATGACAAAATACTTCATTTACCAGTAACTTTATACTGTATACGTTATCTGTAGTTAATGTCCTACTTTTTCGTTTCAAGGAGCCGCCGCCCGCCGCCGTGTCGAGCCCCCCCGCTGAGAAGGTGAGGACACGTTTGACAGTGATATAAAAACGCTAGAAACATGGTTCTCTTTCTCACGTCTCCGCCATCCTGCCCGCTGCTCGCAGAAGGCGCTCTCTCGCCAGGAGGAGCTGAAGGAGCGAGCCCGCCTCCTCCTGGAGCAGGCCCGCCGAGACGCTGCCATGAAGGCCGGCAGCAAGAACGCCGCCTCCTCCGGCGCCACGGCAACCGGCCGGCCCACGGGCGTCTGTGATGTGAGTCAGGCCCTGTGTGTGTGTGTGTGAGACTGACTGCTGCTGTGTAGTGAAGATTATTTATATCCTAAACGGCCGGAGTTTGGGGAGCGCGACCCCCCCCCCTCACTTCCACCAGTCCTCTGGGAGTCCACTGCGTCACTTCAGGGAGACTTTTCTCCTTATTACTACCCGACCTGAACATGTCAGAGGGACTCCCTTCTCTCTTTAAACATTGCCCTCTCTTTCACTTTTGGTCGTCTTGACAATTTTAGATCCCCCCTCCCCACCCCACCCCCCCACAGTCCTGCCAACACTGAGTAAATGTTCTCCACACGGAATCACTGTTCCGAAGTAAACTAGACTAGAGAAGACGTGAGTGAAATTGCAGCTCTGAACCGAGCGCGGTCCACTGAGCATAATATACTCAAAGGGGGGGGGGGGGGCACACAGACGGACCAGGCCTTACCCTGGAAAGCACTGTGTTCAAATCCTCAGCGACGTTCCCGAATGTTTCTCAGAAAGGGGGCGGGGGTGGAGTGGGGGGGGGGGGGGGGGTGGAAGAATTGTGACAACAACGGATTTGAGTGTGAAAATGAAATAAATAGCGTTTTGTAATGAAATATCTAAAAGGCAGCAGCCGCGTGACCCCCCCCCCCTCTGCATTTTGCTGTCTGAATCCTGAAAGAGACGTATGCCCTTGAATTAAACGCTTCTCACCGAGTGTGTGTGTGTGTGTGTGTGTGTGTGTGTGCGTGCTTGTGTACATTAGTGTGTTGTTTGCAAGCTAATGTGTGTGTTGGTGGGTCCTGCATAATCTTTGAGGAAAAAAAACGACCGTTAAAAAAAGAGTCTTCAGAGAAAGAAGGCAAATTAAGAGTTTTCAAAGCTGCGTTTGCACTGCAGATATATTATATATATATATATATATATATATATATATATATATATATATATATATATATATATATATATATATATATTATATACACTCACCGGCCACTTTATTAGGTACACCTGTCCAACTGCTCGTTAACACTTAATTTCTAAGCAGCCAATCACATGGCGGCAACTCAGTGCATTTAGGCATGTAGACATTGTCAAGACAATCTCCTGCAGTTCAAACCGAGCATCAGTATGGGGAAGAAAGGTGATTTGAGTGACTTTGAACGTGGCATGATTGTTGGTGCCAGAAGGGCTGGTCTGAGTATTTCAGAAACTGCTAATCTACTGGGATTTTCACGCACAACCATCTCTAGGGTTTACAGAGAATGGTCCGAAAAAGAAAAAACATCCAGTGAGCGGCAGTTCTGTGGGCGGAAATGCCTTGTTGATGCCAGAGGTCAGAGGAGAATGGCCAGACTGGTTCGAGCTGATAGAAGGGCAACAGTGACTCAAATAACCACCCGTTACAACCAAGGTGGGCATAAGAGCATCTCTGAACGCACAGTACGTCGAACTTTGAGGCAGATGGGCTACAGCAGCAGAAGACCACACCGGGTGCCACTCCTTTCAGCTAAGAACAGGAAACTGAGGCTACAATTTGCACAAGTTCATCGAAATTGGACAATAGAAGATTGGAAAAACGTTGCCTGGTCTGAAGAGTCTTGATTTCTGCTGCGACATTCGGATGGTAGGGTCAGAATTTGGCGTCTACAACATGAAAGCATGGATCCATCCTGCCTTGTATCAACGGTTCAGGCTGGTGGTGGTGGTGTCATGGTGTGGGGAATATTTTCTTGGCACTCTTTGGGCCCCTTGGTACCAATTGAGCATCGTTGCAACGCCACAGCCTACCTGAGTATTGTTGCTGACCATGTCCATCCCTTTATGACCACAATGTACCCAACTTCTGATGGCTACTTTCAGCAGGATAAAGCGCCATGTCATAAAGCTGGAATCATCTCAGACTGGTTTCTTGAACATGACAATGAGTTCGCTGTACTCAAATGGCCTCCACAATCACCAGATCTCAATCCAATAGAGCATCTTTGGGATGTGGTGGAACGGGAGATTCGCATCATGGATGTGCAGCCGACAAATCTGCGGCAACTGTGTGATGCCATCATGTCAATATGGACCAAACTCCTTGAGGAATGCTTCCAGCACCTTGTTGAATCTATGCCACGAAGAATTGAGGCAGTTCTGAAGGCAAAAGGGGGTCCAACCCGTTACTAGCATGGGGTACCTAATAAAGTGGCCGGTGAGTGTATATTTCCTTTCCTCTTCGGTCCCTTGTTATGCAGCAAGATGGCCGACTTCACTTAGACGAGCTCCCTAAAGTATCCAGACAAACTCGGCCCTCCTTCTCCCCCCTCATCTCCTTATTCATTTCCAAGGACAATTGGTTAATAACCCCTGCACACACACACACACACACACACACACACACACACACAGATGGGGGGTATTGAATTGTTTACACTTTTTTTAATAGAAATCATTGATCAAAGGAATACGACTGGCCTTGAGGCCAATGTGCTGATAATTGTTAGTGATTCAGATTAGATTACTTGATGTCTTGTTTTGATTAGCGTGTGTGTGTGTGTGTCTGTGTTATCAGCTGCAGATGCCCAAGCCGTTCCCATTTAACTCTCCATCCGTCTAAGTAGGTGCTTTGCGGTTTAGCATGCATAAGGTGTAATTTAATTCAATTAAAGCAGGCGTCGTTGTTGGAGGGAAGTGGCTAATGGGGGGGCAACAGAATGATTTGGGAGGCGGGAGAGGAGGGGGCTGCATTAGCTGCTTTTAAAGGGGTGTAGCATCTATAGCACAAACTCATAAATGCCTGAGATTTATTTTTCGGGTAAGGTATGCTAATTGGTGTCAATCAGACTTCACTTTTAATAAATACAGGAGGCATTGAGTCGGCCCTTAAAACCTGAGGCAATGAAGCTAAATACAGAATAGCAATGGCTTGGAAATCCATTCACAGAGCGAGCAAACAACATTGGATAGAGGGACTTCTACGATGCCTTGCCCTAGAGAAACTTACAGCTAAATCGAAATATAACATCTTTGTAAAGATTTGGAGCTCATTTATGACATTTCTGGAGGGAGAAGATTTTCCTCTACCGTCTAGAGTACATTGTAGTTCCAGGGTATAATAAGTATCTATTTGTGATTTTTTTTTTTTTTTTTTAAGTGTCTCCTTATAGTCAGGAAATGATGCACTGAGCAGTTGTTTCAACTTTCAAAACAATCAAAGAAATGTTTATATTCAGATATTCGGGGGGAGGTTGGAGGGGGATAATTCTACTTCCTGTGCTTTCTTTTACACACACAGTTACGCAATATTTGCCATATTCTAAGATTGACAATCTAGCAATCAAAGCCACGGATATCAGCTCATGAACAGCGTTGGCAGTGTGACTGCAGCCTGGTGTACAGCAACATGTCGGATACCCGTGTGTGCGTTTGTGTGCGTTTGTGTGCGTGTGCAGCCCTGTTCTCCTGACCTATGCTCTCCCTCCTGCCATCCCTAATTGTAGCCCACAGTGACGGGTTCTTTCATGTAAGGTCACAGGTTCAGTTTCCTCTCTTCCTCTCCCTCCCGGGCTCCTCAGTCACTTTCTCTCCCTGTTGTTGTCTCCATCTCTTCTTCTTCTTTTGTTTCTCTCATCCTCCCGTTCTCGCTGTGATCTTTTAATGGACAGGAAGTGCTTCCTTAGTTCCTCCCTCCTGGTCAAAAGGAATCGTTCCTTCACCCTTGTGCAGACATTACAATATTTGTTGTTCTTCTGCTCTTTTAGTCTTTCCCTCTTTTATTTCTTTGCGTGTGTGTCTGTGCGTGTGCGTGTGTGTGTGTGTGTGTGTGTCTATCCGCTTCAGGTCTTCCCATCCATTAGCAGATGAGAACAGTAATTTCACACCGGCCTGGCCAGGCTAATTATTGGGAGTGTGTGTTTGTGTGCAAGCGGTTCTTGCTCCTGTGTGTGTGTGTGTGTGTGTGTGTGTGTGTGTGTGTGTGCTGTTATGTAGCACCTGTGCACAATGGGTTTGAGCGTGCACGTCTTAAAGCGTGCACGTACATGCCTCTGTGTTTTCCAGGTAGAGTTCCCCCTGCTCACTGACTCGTTGTGATTCCTATAATTGGGTCTCGTTTGATTCCCCCCCCCCCCCCCCCCCTCACCCCGGTCCTTCAGGAGGGGAGGGGCCTCCTGGGCCTTGCTGTCGGGACCTTGCGTGCGTCTTCCGTCTCTTTGGTCCGCCTCCTCACTTCTTCATTTCACTTTTGGTCTCAGAGCACATCAACATTCCTTCACCCCCCCCCCCCCCCCCCCCCCCTCAAAAAATCCTGTTTGAGGCAGCCGTATCCAGAAGGACTGTGTGTTTAAGAGATGCCCACATGTGACCTCGTTGTTAGGCAGACAAAGTGTGAACATCAGTGAACATCAACATAAATTAACAAATCTAGTTACTTTAGAAGAAGCCGTGAGTCAATTAGTTTCAATTTAAATGCTCTTAATAACATTCTTAATTTGTCAGTATTATAAAAAGAAGACGCTTTAACTAACGCTTTGTATTTCAAAAATGTCTATTCCAAATGCTACACTTTGTCCTCCTCCTGCTCCTTCTCCTTTTCAACCTTCCTCCAGCACTAGTTTTCTCCAGGTCTCATTTTAATGTGGCTGCAGTCTTTCTTCTCCCAGCTCTTTTTTTCTCTTCCTCCATTTTCTCTCTCTCTCTCTCTCTCTCCTTTTTGAAGAATCAACCTAATGAAACTAACTAGTTTGGTGGCCAGTTTCTTGTGTGTGTTGGAGTGTGTGGGTATGTGTCGTGGCTGAAGTGGAGATCAAAGGCAGCCTCTAAATTGAGATTTTGTGCGTGTGTGTGTGTGCGTGTGTGTTTGTGAGAACGAGTGAGAAAAATACCTCTCAATTGCATCACAAGGGCTGATTGAGCCATCAGAGAGGAAAGTATGAACACACACACTCATAGTCACGTCCCACCCCTCCAGCAATCACAAGCAGAGTGATCTCGTTTGACCAAGTGGAAGCGTGTTTGCCTCGTCTCTCTCATGTTAAAAATGGACCTGATCGTTCCCTGAACTGTTAGAAAACCCTTCCTGCACCTCCTGAACCACAGCTGGCCCTCGGTTCAAGGCCCTGATGAAGCCTGATGATGTTGCCATGTTGTTCATTTATGCAGCCAATGAATGGAGGTCACCATCATTCAAAATGTGGAGGAGCTACAGAGACCTGTCAATCAGCGTGTAGCCCCGCCCTAAAGCATCCCCTGCTTTATGGTCTGTTTGAAACTAGAGGCTGAGACCATGAACTCATGTTTACAATGTTTACTGAGGGAATAAATTAAGAGAGAAGTAGAGTCATTTCCTCATAGACGTCTATAGGAGCAGAGGAGTCGCCCCCTGCTGGTCACTACACAGAAGTAGAGTCATTTCCTCATAGACGTCTATGGGAGCAGAGGAGTCGCCCCCTGCTGGTCACTACACCGAAGTAGAGTCATTTCCTCATAGACGTCTATGGGAGCAGAGGAGTCGCCCCCTGCTGGTCACTACACCGAAGTAGAGTCATTTCCTCATAGACGTCTTTGGGAGCAGAGGAGTCGCCCCCTGCTGGTCACTACACAGAAGTAGAGTCATTTCCTCATAGACGTCTATGGGAGCAGAGGAGTCGCCCCCTGCTGGTCACTACACAGAAGTAGAGTCATTTCCTCATAGACGTCTATGGGAGCAGAGGAGTCGCCCCCTGCTGGTCACTACACAGAAGTAGAGTCATTTCCTCATAGACGTCTATGGGAGCAGAGGAGTCGCCCCCTGCTGGTCACTACACCGAAGTAGAGTCATTTCCTCATAGACGTCTATGGGAGCAGAGGAGTCGCCCCCTGCTGGTCACTACACCGAAGTAGAGTCATTTCCTCATAGACGTCTATGGGAGCAGAGGAGTCGCCCCCTGCTGGTCACTACACAGAAGTAGAGTCATTTCCTCATAGACGTCTATGGGAGCAGAGGAGTCGCCCCCTGCTGGTCACTACACAGAAGTAGAGTCATTTCCTCATAGACGTCTATGGGAGCAGAGGAGTCGCCCCCTGCTGGTCACTACACAGAAGTAGAGTCATTTCCTCATAGACGTCTATGGGAGCAGAGGAGTCGCCCCCTGCTGGTTACTACACAGAAGTAGAGTCATTTCCTCATAGACGTCTATGGGAGCAGAGGAGTCGCCCCCTGCTGGTCACTACACAGAAGTAGAGTCATTTCCTCATAGACGTCTATGGGAGCAGAGGAGTCGCCCCCTGCTGGTCACTACACAGAAGTAGAGTCATTTCCTCATAGACGTCTATGGGAGCAGAGGAGTCGCCCCCTGCTGGTCACTACACAGAAGTAGAGTCATTTCCTCATAGACGTCTATGGGAGCAGAGGAGTCGCCCCCTGCTGGTCACTACACAGAAGTAGAGTCATTTCCTCATAGACGTCTATGGGAGCAGAGGAGTCGCCCCCTGCTGGTTACTACACAGAAGTAGAGTCATTTCCTCATAGACGTCTATGGGAGCAGAGGAGTCGCCCCCTGCTGGTCACTACACAGAAGTAGAGTCATTTCCTCATAGACGTCTATGGGAGCAGAGGAGTCGCCCCCTGCTGGTCACTACACAGAAGTAGAGTCATTTCCTCATAGACGTCTATGGGAGCAGAGGAGTCGCCCCCTGCTGGTCACTACACAGAGTGCAGCTCTAACAAACTTCGTAACAAACTTCGTCAATCCAAGCCATCGGAAATGTCAATCAGCTTTTCTAATCTCGTGCAGTTAGAAGTTAACCTCCGTCACAAAGTTCAGCCCATGTTCCCCCCCCCCATCCTGTCTCTTTTAAAGGGCACCACATTTCCATCTCACGCGTCTGTCTGAATCACGAGCTCCTCTGTCTGTTTTGTGTGTTTTGTGTTGAGTCGTCTTGATGCTCCACTCTACCTGTTCTACCTGTCCAACATTACAGGTGCCCTTGTCAAACACACACACACACACACACACACAAATGGGTGGCTGTCATACACGTGTTTGCTCACAAAATGTCAGTTTGATTTTGCATACACAGACCTTTTTTTGTTTTGCACTTCAATATTGGTTTTGTTTTGACAAATACAACAAAAATGTTGCTCTCTGCTTTTTGTACAAGTCATATAACACAAACTATATATTAACTATATACTATATATTTATAATTTTTATATATAAATATAGTTTCATTGAACACACACACACAGTCAGACAGCTACCTGGCACCTCTGGGCACCCTGGGGTTCAGACACACACACACACACACACACACACAGGTACACAGTCTGCACTTTCACACCTCTTCCACGTTGACGTCCCTCAGATTTACACTCACCGGCCACTTTATTAGGTACACCTGTCCAACTGCTCTTTAACACTTAATTTCTAAGCAGCCAATCACATGGCGGCAACTCAGTGCATTTAGGCATGTAGACATTGTCAAGACAATCTCCTGCAGTTCAAACCGAGCATCAGTATGGGGAAGAAAGGTGATTTGAGTGACTTTGAACGTGGCATGATTGTTGGTGCCAGAAGGGCTGGTCTGAGTATTTCAGAAACTGCTAATCTACTGGGATTATCACGCACAACCATCTCTAGGGTTTACAGAGAATGGTCCGAAAAAGAAAAAACATCCAGTGAGCGGCAGTTCTGTGGGCGGAAATGCCTTGTTGATGCCAGAGGTCAGAGGAGAATGGCCAGACTGGTTCGAGCTGATAGAAGGGCAACAGTGACTCAAATAACCACCCGTTACAACCAAGGTGGGCATAAGAGCATCTCTGAACGCACAGTACGTCCAACTTTGAGGCAGATGGGCTACAGCAGCAGAAGACCACACCGGGTGCCACTCCTTTCAGCTAAGAACAGGAAACTGAGGCTACAATTTGCACAAGCTCATCGAAATTGGACAATAGAAGATTGGAAAAACGTTGCCTGGTCTGATGAGTCTCGATTTCTGCTGCGACATTCGGATGGTAGGGTCAGAATTTGGCGTCTACAACATGAAAGCATGGATCCATCCTGCCTTGTATCAACGGTTCAGGCTGGTGGTGGTGGTGTCATGGTGTGGGGAATATTTTCTTGGCACTCTTTGGGCCCCTTGGTACCAATTGAGCATCGTTGCAACGCCACAGCCTACCTGAGTATTGTTGCTGACCATGTCCATCCCTTTATGACCACAATGTACCCAACTTCTGATGGCTACTTTCAGCAGGATAAAGCGCCATGTCATAAAGCTGGAATCTTCTCAGACTGGTTTCTTGAACATGACAATGAGTTCGCTGTACTCAAATGGCCTCCACAATCACCAGATCTCAATCCAATAGAGCATCTTTGGGATGTGGTGGAACGGGAGATTCGCATCATGGATGTGCAGCCGACAAATCTGCGGCAACTGTGTGATGCCATCATGTCAATATGGACCAAACTCCCTGAGGAATGCTTCCAGCACCTTGTTGAATCTATGCCACGAAGAATTGAGGCAGTTCTGAAGGCAAAAGGGGGTCCAACCCGTTACTAGCATGGGGTACCTAATAAAGTGGCCGGTGAGTGTATATTTCTGTGCATACGTGTCTCACACACACACACACACACACACACGTATCATGGGAACGCACCCGTCGAATCATAATTAGGCCGTGTCCTGGTTCTTTGATAGCATGTACAGTGGCTCTTCTTTAATTCTTTATCAAATGCATTGATCGCTGTGGGCCTCGCACGCCCATTGATCCGTGCACTCCGTCTGGAGCCAGCCGATAAGCCCCCTCCCTCCCCCGTCCTCTCCCTCTCTCCCCCTTCCTTCTCTCTGTCTCTCTCTCCCTCCCTCGCTCTCTCTTTTTCCAAAATGTAACGCCCTGTTGTGTACTCACAATATATAAATATTTGAATGAATAAGAAAGTAACTGATAATCGGAGAGAGAGAGACGGCTAAGTTAATTAGTTACTTCATACGCATCAACACGTTGTCCAGCGAGTGTGTTTGTTGTGGTCAGACGTGAAGTTGCGTCACTTGTCGTTTGAAACAATGTTTTCAGGTGTGTGATCACAGAGCTCCGTGGTGTGTGTGTGTGTGTGTGTGTGTGTGTGTGTGTGTGTGCCTGTAAAAGATAGAGACCTAAAGCACCTCTTGACTGTGAATTAGTCTGTCATGACAAATGTCTGTAACTGCATGACTGGCTGCCAGACTGGCTGGCTATCTGGGAGGTTGGCAAACCCTTTTTAGGTTGTGTGTGTGTGTGTGTGTGGCATCACTCTTTGCCCACGCCAGGTCTCTGTACAGGACCAGTGGTGCGTGCCCCCCCCCCCCTCCTTTCTCTTTCCTCCCCTTCGCCCAGAAAAGAGCATCCGAGGCGACAGCCCGCTCAGAGCGGAGACGGGGCCCTTCACCCCGGCGCGGGGCCCACAGAGGAGCCCTCTGTCTCCGCCTCGCACTCAACCGTTTAGCCTCTCCTCCCCTGGAGGTTCCCAGCAGTCCGTGGAACACACAGTGCGCGATTGTTCCTCGCCGTGTCCGTTTTAAAGAGGAGGCGGCTCTTCCCTCCCTGACCACCAGCTGACACGCTTTCTCTGCTGCTGGCTTTGATCACGCGGCGACGCGCCTCGTTGGGTTTGTGCGTTCTGCTTCTTTTTTTTCAAAGCTGTGTCCCCGAGGCTTTTTGGTCGTTAGTGTGTCCTGTCCAACGTAACGAGGGCTGTGTGTGGGTGTTAATTTTTCCGGTGGCGTGGAGCATCCAAAGCCACTTCTCAAGAAAAGGAAACAGGGAGCCTGGTCATCACTAGATGCCATTGCATCACCGTCGGGTCAAAAAGTCTCTCCTGTGAGCTTCACACACCAAAGCGTTGCGTTCCGCCGTAACAAAGAGATCTAGTTGGGGAGTGAATGTTCTTTTGTTCCATCTCGCGTTGTCCTTCCACTTCCTGCAGGTGAATCCGTTTGGATTCATCTACCAAGTGCTCACAGGTCTTCTGCTACTTGGCCGCAGAAAGATCTGATCCCAGATCATGTCTAACATCCTTCTTTACACAAACAGTCCCGTCTCTCCCCCCACAGTCTCATGTTTTCTAATCAGCGGCTTCATAGCTGACCGAGCTAGGCGCCAGTCACATGCATCTTTCTATAGCGCTAATCCTAGCCTCTGGAAAGGCAAAGTCAATTTCACATTTCTCGTCCCCAAAATGGCCGACAACAATAATGCAGTTGGATATTTTCGAGTGTGTGTGTGTGTGTGTGTTTGTGTATATGTGCACAGGCACACACAACACACTGGCACACTTAAATGTGTAGTTGTATCCATATCTGTAAAGGCCAGATTGGATATCAGAACTGGTCCACAGCCAGCGGGCCTTCAGTGACATTACGGGTTATCATATTGCATTTATTAAAGCAGGGAAATCACAGTAGGACACAAGGAAGTGAGGAGGGGAAGAAAGACCTCATCACAGCAAGTATAAAGAAGGAAGGAGCATATTCATTATTAATGTCAATGTCGTAATCGCTGACCACTGTATAGAATGAGGTATCAATGAGCGTAGGAAGCAGCGCTCTGTACACGATGATGCACACTGTAGTTCCTGTACTTTCCTTGCCCGCTATCAGTCATGTGTGTTTTAGTTCTGCCAACAGATGGGCAACACTGAGCTCAGGATGTCGAACACGCTACAGGTAAAACTAGTGCAAAGAAAGTTGAAGTGACATCAGGGGAAGAAGTTCAGTTGTGCTGCGACACTCGATACTTTTCTCCCAGCAGTAAAAACTCGATCCTCTCCTCACTCCTTATCTCCCTCTCTCTCTTTATCAGGCTCTTTCTAAGGTGTGTTCCCTTCTCCCTGTGGGCAGCCCCATGGGCGCGCACACACACACACACACACACACACACACACACACACACACACACAGTGCATTAGGGTTCTGTCACTTACAATGCAGCCCCATTGTCCCTGCCCAACAATGGCTACAAACAAACAATTGACATGGAAATGGAGAGATGTAGCTCATTAGCGGGCGCTGCTTGTTTTGTTAATGGATAAATGGGGCCAGCCCTGAACCCCCCCCCCCCTCAATATGGGGAAGCCTGATTAACCGGAAACCACAGGGAGGCAGAAATGCAGCTTCATTCCCCCCTGGGTCGTGTGGTTGTCTATGTTTGGGAGACGGGGGCCCGGGGGGGTCTCAAGGTGTGTGTTTGTGCTCAGGTTTACGTGGAGAAGGTGGAGTTTGTGTGTCTCTTAACTTTTGCTGTTTTTGTCACAGCCTCAAATCTCCGCTTTCTCTTCCAGAATTAACTTTTCTTTGGCTGCCTCAACTCTAGTCTTAAAAAAAGAAAGCTGTGTGCGTGTATGTATGTGCATGTGTGTGTGTGCGTGTATGTATGTGTATGCGTGTGTGTGCATGTATGTATGTGCATGTGTGTGTGTGCGTGTATGTATGTGTATGCGTGTGTGTGCGTGTATGTATGTGCATGCGTGTGTGTGCGTGTATGTATGTGCATGCGTGTGTGTGCGTGTATGCGTGTGTGTGCGTGTATGTATGTGCATGCGTGTGTGTGCGTGTATGCGTGTGTGTGCGTGTATGTATGTGTGTGTGTGCGTGCTATCAGTACGATCAGATTGGATCGGCCTGAAAATGGCATTTCTGCCATTACTCTGCTGGTGACAGCTCAATACTGTGTGTCGAGTGCCAAGATGATTTGTGTGTGTATGTGTGTGTGTGTGCGAGTGTCTCATTCTCCTAACAACATAATGCACCACGGCGTGTACAACCATTTCGATAGCTAAACATATTATTATGTTTTCTGTAGTGGTTTGTGCATCAGCGAAGGTCAGATTGTGTCTATCCACAGCATAATATAATTCAATATAAAAGATATAGTCCTTTCTATAACGATATAAAGTTACATTCTGACCCTTTATTGATCACTCCAGCGCTGCTCTCCTGATACAAATTGAACGCATTCAAAGATCCTTCGTGCCCTTCACATTCAATCTCAGTAAACGTGTGGCTTTGAATCAGTATTTGTACGAAACATGTGGGCTGGACTCCAGCTGTTGTCTCAGTGTGTGAGGTGAGCATCGGGTCCACATCCAGGTGAACGTAGGTCTCAGGTGTGACTCTGTGACTCTTGTGTAGGAGCGTGACGCAGAGCGCCGCAGACAGCTGAGAGAGCGAGCCAGGCAGCTGATCGCAGAGGCCCGGTCCGGAGTCAAGATGTCCGACATCAGCCTGCTGGACGCGTGCGGCGCCGAGAGAGGCAGCAGCAGCAGAGCGAGCGCCGCCGGAGGTCAGTACGCACGCACGCACGCACACGTTCCTCATCCTCATGAATACAGCTCCCGCAGGAGAGCGAGGCGTCGCACTGACACACTTGGTGAGAACTACTGCTCTCGCTAACACTCATTAAGGACAAAAGAAAGTCCCGCTAGCATGCCGCCAACACGCGCTCGCTTCCTGCTTTCCACACGACTCCCACATTTCCATTATGCTCTCTGAAGGGGTTCTGCCTAATCCTTGGAGAAAAACAAAATGCCATTTTGCAGAGGGCCGCCGCTCCTCCCCCTCCCTTCGCCCGGTAGTTGTTAATCAACACGACACATTGTGCGGACAAAATTACGCTCGAAAATACCAAACACTTCTAATAATGGCTCGCCAGGGGTAGCAATGGCCGCCGTGCGCACTTCCCACTGCTTTTCCATTTCCTCAGAACTGGGGTTATTATGATAATCACCATTATTAGGGCTCTCTCTCAATTGTTTGGGATTCCTCCACATTACGGCCGTCTGTCGGTGGTTCTGCTCAGGTAGCCACGCCGCATGCTAACGAGTGTGAGGAGGCCATGCGAGTGAAGAGGCCCCTTGATATCAAGAAGCACGACGCACCGTCGCTGTCATCCATTGGTCTGATTCCCTCATCGCCCGTTGAAAACAGTCCTCGCCATTCAGCGTTTGCTCAAAGGTTACCCGTCAAAAAAGCCGTTTAATAGCTTCTGTCAATCGGAGGGAGGGCGCCACTTGATTTATTTGCTCTTTCAGCTTTTCTGGATCGGACTAATTGTTGATCTCATTAAAAATGGGGTTGGAGGAAAAGAACGAAGAAGAAGAGGAGGAGGAGGAGGAGGAGGAGGAGGAGGAGGAGGAGGAGGAGGAGGAGGAGGAGGAGAGAAATGCTGTTGGCGGTGATGGCGGTTGGCCTGCCGAGCAGAACGGCTAATCCTAGCCTCCCCCCATCTCTCCCCTCAACACCATTCACGGTCCTTTAATGCAGCTCGGGCTGCCCCCTCCCGTGAACAAACTTTCCAAACTCCATCACCATGGCCTCCCCATTAATTAGGCCCCAGCCAGCCACGCAGGAGGAACGCTCCGCATCGCAGCAAGCAAATTAGAAAAAAAGCTCAACCAGGAAATGGTGTTATTTTGATTCTCCCTCCGTCCTCTTTGTTCTCGGCCTCTCGGCCCAGCGAGTAGTAAATAGCAGAGGAGGCCGCTGCTTTCTGATTGTTCCCTTCTAATCCGCGGTGGGTCTCAATCAGAGTTTCTCCTTGCAGGTTCTTTCTTTGCTTTTGTTGCTAATGTGGAGACGCTGTTGTTTTCAGCCGAACCTCTCAAAAGTCTTAATGGAATATGTGCTCTTATGTTTTTTTTTTTGTGTTTTGGTTTTGTCTGGCATCCCTCTTGTATACCGAAGCGAGAAAAGGCTACAGATCTTTAGAAGGAGGAGCATTAAACCGAGGGTATCGCTCCGTGCGGCGGATATTTGTGCGCCGGAGACGGACCAAACAGAGCCCCCCACCTGCCTCTAACGTCTCGTCTCCTGCCTCTTTAACACCATCTGTGCGGCTCCTCTGCTGCTTTCATCACACTGCACAGTGCTCTGCTCACGATTCGCTCACTGAATATTAGGGCCATGATCTATATGCAAACAGAAGTGGCGGCGTCATCCCGTCGCGTGGACTGGACACCGCGTGGTGGATTATACGAGTAATTCAGGGATTATCCACACGGGTCACTTCCCCCCTCAGATTACTGTTAACACTGACTAACCGAGATTTCCTTCCTGCTCTCATTAATCACTCTCTGCTTCCTTGTCTCCTTGACTCCTCGTATTTCCTTCCCATCTGCACCCGCAGATGTTACCTGCAACCGCCATGAGGATGATGGTGAGAGGGGTGAGGAGGAGGAGGAAGAGGGGAGGTCTGAGGCTGAGGCACTCCGTTTCAGTGGTGGCGGCGGTGATGGTGATGATGATGATGCTGCCACATCTGCTTCTGCGCCGGTTACTAACCCAGTGCAGGGGGAGGCCTCTCTTCCAGCCACCTCCAGCACCCACGCAGCCCCGGAGCTCACTAACCCCGCCTCCGAGCTAACTCCTCTGGGTAAAATCACAGGCTGTGTGCACGGTTCTCAGACTCATCTACCCTCCTTTCACTGGTCCCTTCCCTTGCACACATCTCGAAGAATAGTGTCACATCCCGCGTGAGGAGAGCTAGTGTTGCTTCAGTAACGAGGCTTTGAGCTCACTGCCGGTCTCTCTTACTTTCGTCACTCTTTTAGGTGCATGTCGTCCATCTTTCTTTGCATCTTTTGACTTATTCTATTTGGGCGCCTCACGCAGGAGGAACTGACTCACAGGGAAAGGCGTCTTGTTTTCCTTTCATTAAAAACGTTTTAAAGTAGTGAGTAATTAATAAACTTCACAGGTAAAGTCATTACTTGTTTTGTGTTTGCGACGTGAGATGAAGAAACAAACATGAAAACAGACACAAGCTTTCAAGTGCTGCACGATTCCTCTGGAGCTGTCTCTTTAATTCTTCTGTTGGGTGGTAATTTTCTTTAAATGGAGTGTGATGGTTGTAGCGCCAGTTCCCCCCCACCCCTGCCGTGTGTGTGTGTGTGTGTGTGTGTGTGTGTGTGTGTGTGTGTGTGTGTGTGTGTGTGTGTGCGTGTGTGACGGAGGGAGGTGACACATGAAACGGTTCCCCTCCTGTTCTTTCATCTTCTTCAGTGCACTGGTCTGGCCTGGTAGGGGGGCTGTGGTTACTATTCCCTGGAAAATAAAGGGAGAAAGTAGGAGGGGGGGGGGGAAGAGCAAATAAATTAGGGATTGAGGGAAAGGGAGGAGAGGAGTTGGCAGGTGAACTGGAGTATTTAGTTTTGATGAAGATGGTTGTGTTAAAAAGATGATGATTTCATCTTTATTGTCAGGTGACTAAACTTCTCTTTAAAATGAGTTTGTCTCCTTCTTATATCCACCAAACTGTACAGGTTCCTTCCTTTCATTTAAAGCCACATTCATACAGCTTAAACATTTTTTTATTTTTATGTCAAGTATTGGACAGAATAGATTTTTGACTGTATGAAGTAAATAAAAAATCCCCTCTTTAAAATGTCAAAAAATTAAACTAGATTTTCTTCAGCTGTCTGGAAAAATAGGACATATTTAGTAAATATACTGCCTCATTTGCATATTTAAACAAAACACTTCAGAAAGCTAAAGTTGTTTGTTTTACCATATTCTCCTGCGATGTCTTAACACATGAGACATTCTGCCTCTTTCCCCTGCCCTGTGGTTGCCATGGTGACAGTCGTATCTCAGCGTCACTTTGCGGTACAAACAGGACTCAAGGCTGCGTCACATCACAAGGCCTTTCCCACGCACTGTGTGTGTGTGTGTGTGTGTGTGTGTGTGTGTGTGTGTGTGTGTGTGTGTGTGTGTGTGTGTGTGTGTGTGTGTGTGTGTGTGTGTGTGTGTGTGTGTGTGTGTGTGTGTGTGTGTGTGCGTGCAATGAAGGTTGTCTTCCCATTCCAATTTGTATCCTCTCTCTCTCTCTCTCTCTCTCTCTCTCTCTCTCTCTCCAGGTACAAACAGTAAACATGTGGATCTGAAGCTGAAGAAGCTGGTGGAGCTCAGCCCGAGAGGAGTCACCTCCCCTTCGTCTCCGTCTTCCTCCTCCTCCTCCTCCTCCACACCCACCACCTCCTCCACCTCCCCAGTCAGCCCCACAGAAGGACTGGAGGTACGCTCCCACTCTCCCTCGCATACATCCCTCGGCCCTCCTCTTTTCCTTTTATCCCCCCCCCTCTCCACGCCATCAAAGGTTTGGTCCAATCAATCAGTCCGATTGACCCCGTGTACACATCCGTCAGTCGGGCCACTGCGTGTGAGACCGTAGCTTTATCCCCCTCGTGGCCGTGTGGGTCCGCCTAAAGCCGCGTGTCATCATAATGCTCTACATAACACGCAGCAGTGCTCGCCTATTGACTACGACCTTTTCACACGGCGCGCGTGTGCGTGCGTGTGTGTGTGTGTGTGTGGCTGCATGTGTCTTCTGATGTGAATATTGAGTCAACAGCAAGTAGTCGGCCAGTCTTAACATCTGTTTAATTGATTTTGAATGTCAAGTGGAATAAGGTGTGTGCTTGTGCGTGTGCGCACGTGTGTGTGTGTGTGTGTGTGTGTGTGTGTGTGTGTGTGTGTGTGTCAGTACAAGTGAAACCCTCTGTGCTTATGGCGACACTTTTGATCATCTTCTTGATCGTCTTTGATCATCGATTCACATAAACACCCTCTTGTGTTCAAAGCCGTAAAGGTTTAGTTCTTTATGACGTGTGTGTGTGACCCTCACAGAAGAATAATCACCTTTTTTCTTTGACACCCATCTAAATAATTCTTGAAACTAGAGATTTCCTGTTTACGTTCTTTATGACACAAAAACCACTAAAACAAATCCGTCATTGCTGAGCAAAGCCTTTTCTCTGGATATAGTTGTTTCTACAGAGGAATGGGTCTCCCAAAATGACCTACAGACACACACACACACACACACACTGTCATTAGTGATTGTGTGTATGCGCGGCCTCGGCAGCCTGCGATAAGCGCATGCGGCGCTCAGCAGACTGCAACGTTAGTCACGCAGACCCCTGCGTTCACATTCACACGCGCACACGCCAAAAGCTCACCGTCGCCACGGCGATGATAGCGGCGATAACAGATGAAGAGGGGAAGAAAGGGAGTAGATAGGGAGGGGTGGCAGGGGGGGGGGGGATATCTGCTTGTCCCAGTGTCAAAAGGGAGACGGAGGAGTAGCCAAGTGGGCAGGTGCTGTGTGTGTGTGTGTGTGTGTGTGTGTGTGTGTGTGTGTGTGTGTGTGTGTGTGTGTGTGTGTGTGTGTGTGTTAACCAATCCGGTGAAACAATAAGCCATTTCATCTCTTTCGTTCTCTACAAAGTGTCACTACTCAAATTTGAAGTTTCACCTTTTAAAGCCAATGTGAGACCAAACATGAATTTCCCTCCAACGACCACTTTGAGAGGAGGTTTTTTTTTCTCCTCTCTTTTCTGCAATCAATAATTTAAATCTCCTCTGGTCCCCCTCGTCGGCTCCCTCACGTGCACGCTCTCCCACGTGCACGCTCGCCCTCGCGCATCCCAGCTCTGGCTGTGCCTTTTTAAAATGTGTAATTGGGCGTGCGTTGGTCGGCGTTAACCTGGAGTGGACGTGAGGTTTTTAAGAAGCTGACAGGCTCACTGAGACTAATTGCTGACGTTGTTTCTGAAAGTCAATAATCTAAAGCTACTAACAACTTGGAGCCCACCCCGTCTCTATTAGCTCTCCTCGCTGTGCACCCCCCCGAGCAGTGGAACATGTTGCCCCCTAATTGTCGACTTTATTACACGTTCTGGGGTCTTATTAGCGTCGCCGCAGCGTCGGTTTTAGCCCGAAGTCACTTTGTTTTCCACTCGGCTTGGCATGCTCTCCGGCTGGTGCTAATAAAGCATTTCTGCTGGTTTCTTGATTGTGGCAGAAGCGAGCGTGTAGCTTTTTAACACGCGTTCACTTTGAAAACAATAGCGTTTTCTTTCTCTTTTTTTTATGTTGCATTTTGCATAATCTGAATATATTTTCTGGCTTTGGTTTTGCTGAAAGTTAATTGCCTGCTTTTTGTCTCTCTCGTGAGTGAGGAAGAGAACGAGAGAATCTCACGGCCCGTCAGTAAGTGTGCGTTTGTCCTCACGTGTGTTTGCATGTGCACAGATGGTGGCGTGTGCTCGTGTGTGTGTGTGTGTGTCTTGTCCCGATAGTCACAGAGCTGTGTGAAATCCAGCACCGGCTGCCTAATGGAAGCCTGAGAGCAGATCTGAGTGGCCGCTGGAAGCTGACGGAATAAGAGACGAGGCGGCAGAATAATCGTTGACGTTGTTTTGCAAAGATCAGGAGTTATTGGAAGTTTAAGCGACTCCTCGCGTTTGTGTTGGACGTCGATCTCCATCGAGCTCGCTGACTTCTACAGGTCGAACTTCAACCTCCAGTGTGACAGCAGAAATACTGGAGGCGAAACCCTCTACATAAATACATTCCTTCTTTAATAATGTACTCCTTTGACTGGTGCAGGTCCCTCCATTCTTTTATTCTTCATCCACACAGAACAACGGCGAGGACCTGCGGGCCGAGCGTCTGCGCAGAGCCACGGAGCGTCTGCGCAGCCCCGTGGTCTTCAACAAGGACTCTGCCGTCAGGAAGACTCAGCTCAAGTCCTTCAGCCAGTACGTGGAGAGCAGACCAGGTGAGGGACGCTCAGCAACTCTTTCCTTCACTCTCCTCCGTTCCACCCAGAGGTTTAGCAGCTAGCAGAGAACACGAGGCTCGTGATTTGGTTTCATTAAAGATGGCAGCAAACTGAAGTCCTGAGCAAGAAGGTGATGGGGCATGGAAACTGAAAGCTGCTTCTTCATGTTCTTCAATACCTTTTGATGGACAGGAAGCCGGTTGAAGTCCTCGCCACTCTGGTGATTTATTTCATTGCTTTTGGTCTCAGTGACTCGGTGTTCTGAATCAGCTGTCTAGTGGATCTTCTCAGAGAGACCCGGTTAAAATGAATGTTGGCTCATCCTGCTGAGACTCAAGTCAGTCACAGGCTGACTCATGTTTCCAAACATGCAAACCATCCGTAACTGCTGAGAGGAAAACGTCAGCATGGCCTCGTTAATGAGCTAATATTCTTCTTCCCTTGTCTTCCCACCAGAGGTGAAGAGGCAGAAGTCCGTCCCTGAGGACCTGAGGAGAGCCGAGGAGGACCTCGATGTCCGCAGACCCTTTGAGGAGGAGGTTCGTCACTTTCTCAATAAACAAGAGCTTATGCTCCTTCCTGTACGTTGCCTTAGTTCCTGTCTGGCCTGAAACAATTCTATCATTGAGCCCCCCCCCCCCCCCCCCCCCCACTTCACCTCTCCTCCTTGAGCACACTTTCTCTCTACAGTCCTCTGCTTCTCCACACAGACACTTAACTATTGATTGAACCGATTTTAATTAGAACAATGGTACATATCAGCTGCCATTTAGAGCTGTGTGTGTCTGTGTCCTTCAAGTGTAGACACACACACACACACACACACACACACACCAGGCTGTGTTTGAGCTTGGTCTGTAAGAATGCTGTTATTTCAATGAGAGATTGTGTGTGTGTGTGTGTGTGTGTGTGTGTGTGTGTGTGTGTGTGTGTGTGTGTGTGTGTGTGTGTGTGTGTGTGTGCCCCACTGGAGACCACAGGGTGAATCTCTACTCGCAAGCAGCCCTCGACCCCCGCTCCCCTCCTACACACACACACACACACACACTCCTCCCAGCGCCTGGGCCCCCGGGTTAATGGGTGTTCAACCTTTCCATTATCCCGATCAGCCAAGAATTACCTGCTGAATGATGTTTGCATTAATATAATATATATGGTAATTTCCCTGCTCTTAATTACGGCTGGGCCGAGTGCGGCAAGGGGAGTGGGCTGATCATGTGTAAAATTGATTTGCCAAGGAAAAATATGGTGATAGAGCGAGAACGCGCCCGGGAAGAGATGATGGGGGGGGGCTGGAATCAACACATGCACCAATCACACGTGCACAGAGCCACACACAGTGTTGGCCTGGTTGGAATGAAGAAAAAAATAGACACTGCCCCCCCCCCCCCCTGCTCACTAGCTCCTTCCCATTAAGAAAAATGAAGTGCATCAGCAATAAAATGGAGGTGTTTTTTCTGGATGCATCCTCAGTAGTGAATTTAAATAACGATTTTCTCTCTGAGAAGTTTCTCTGGAGAAAAGCAAGCAGTCAGCAGACGAGGTGAAGAGGGGTCAGAAGCATGAAGTGTGTGTTTGTTTGTGTCCGCGTGTGGTTTACATTAAATGAGCCCTTTGACCTGTGGGGGGGTTAAACTCTCCACGCCAAAAATAAGAATCAAAAACCACTTTCTCTTCCAGGTGAGTGTGTCTTTAAACAGCCACCTGCTCCTCGTGGTGTAAATATTCAGGACAGCATTTTAAACCTGAGTGTTGTAAATAATTTATCTCAGTTTATTTTGCAATATTCTCACAGTACTTCAAAGAAAAATAACTTTTTGAATCAGAGCTGTGTTGGATTCAATCAGCCTTTTATTATCACACATTTGAATCAACAGAATGAAAGCGTGAACATGCAGTTGAGTTTTTTTTACAATGCGACACCTGTAAAGATCCAGATGTTTTATCCGGATCAGAACGGGCTGACGTCTCACTCTTCTCAGTCAATTCATTCTGTGCTTCATCTTTCACAATGTCTTTGATTCGTTGAGCTTTAATTCTGAGTTGTATGACTTTACGGTGTTTTCTCCGTGATTATTTTGGATGTTTCAGCAGTTATTGATGGCCAACAATTATCAGATAATAATTATAACACGTGTCTGGATTGTTTGTGAGCAGAGATTTACTTCAATACGTCTTTCCTCTCTGATCAGGTATTTAAAGCTTATTTTTTGCCATTAAGTGGTTTTGAAGATGAGAAAGAGGAATTAAGAAAAACACCAAACAGGAGCTCAGACAAAACCAAAAGGCAGCAACACTTAATCATCAGCTCCTCGTTTCATCTCCTATTGTGGAAGTAAATGCCTTTTTGTTTTTTT